>NC_057812.1:17494250-17508921 GCF_018294505.1 Triticum aestivum
CATCGCAAGACGGCAATTAAAAGCTGGTAGGATAGATGGAGTCTGAGGAATGGTCCTTTTCATCCACTCGGATTTAAAGAGAACATTGGAACGGAGCGGGTCTGCGACTTACTAGTTGAGTAGGGAAGAAACTAGAGCACGATGACCCTTCAAAGGATCTTTCATGATTGTGACGCCCAGGATATCAAGCAAGTGGTCACATTCAGCGTACCTTCTAAAGATGGAGATCAAGAGGTGGCTGCTTGGGAGCCTGGACTGCAGATTGCCCATCCTCGGTCTTGGCTCACCGCGGATGGCTCAAGTTGTGAACACCGATGTCACTAGCAAGGTAAAAATCCATGCATGGCGGCCGGCGATGAATGGTCTCGTTGTGGGGGCCCAAGGTAGCCCAACATTGTCAGATAAAAATCGGTGTCTTATGTGCTGCATGTAGGAGCGAGGGGACAGTCCTTCAGAGGTTCTCGGACCTCACACTCGGGAGTGTTGGAACGGGATCAGAGAGGGTCAAGAGATGGACCATGCCCCTCCATGAGCAACAGATTAGCAACATTTGTTGCGTATATGGCTATTGGACTGGTTGGGAAGAGCAAATGAAATGGGCAGAGCAACAATACTGTTGATGGACTATCCTATGTGGGATGCGTGTGGATGGGTGTGCACAGGATGGAGGCATTGTTTGGCGTTGCGGTGATATCTATGACAGTATGGCCTGGCGAGGTGAATGCGTTGATCGTTCATGAAGGTTGGACATCGGAATATAGTGGTAGTTGATTCTAGAGTGTACGCATGCGGTGTGCGCAAAGGGTGTATCTAGACTGGTCTGTACTCTCGGCTTGCCGGTGGGCGGCTTGGTGAGGCCACCGGAATATTAATGTGTGTTGATACGAGGTCAGGGCACATCATCAAGTATGTTACGAAAGTAGTTGTCAGGAAGGTGCCTTTGGATTGATCTATGTATTTATTTTGTTGAGCTCTGTTTAAAAATATAATAAATAGTTGTGTACATCCCTAGATGCAGAGGTCGAGGTCATCCTCCATTTAGAAAAAGCGTAATAATGTCCGTGAAGGAAAAGCTATTGAAGACCCAGGTACGCTGATGGGGAGAGTATGGAGGCTGCTGGATGAGTGGCAATCAATTTATGACCCAAATCCTGTGATAAAAACCCAATAAGAGCAAAAATGGAGTCCACCAGATGAGGGTTGGGTCAAAGTGAATTCAGACGGAGCGACGGACAAGCTCGGAATATCAGGCTGGCTCAAACTTCAAAGTGAATGTGGACCCAGCGACGAAGCGATCACCATGGGTCAAACTTCAAAGTGAATGTAGACGGAGGGACGGAGCGATCACCATACAGTCAGGGGCATAGCCAGACCCCGGGCTGCCATGGCCGTGGCCTGGGGCGTGAAAATGAAAACGTTTCGTTGACGATGGCCCTGGTCGTATGCACATTCTGGCTACGGCACTGCATACAGTAATGCATTGTGAGAACCCTTATTGCTTGTATCATCACACAAATCATGCCTTATTAATTTTCACAGATGTACACTGAAAGGGGGAAACTGAATCGTGATACATAATTTGAAAGTTGTTGCCTTATTCATATCGTTTTGTCCACTATTTCTTGAGTACCTCACATTGGTTGTTCGGTGCGCATGCTGGATAACCCAAATTTGGCGATGATGTGGATGTGATTGAACTCGTGATATGTGACACCACGGTACCGCGATAGGTTTTCATCGCTAAGGAACTCCTCCGCGGGAGCGATAAGGCAATCTTTGGTAGGTGTGATGAATGTCCCTAACGACGTCCGTGGCAGCGTCGTGTTGGTCACCACCCGGTGCTCGATGCTCTTAAGCATGCCGTTGGTCACGACCTGCGACAACGACATATAGTAGTAGGCTAGTAGCGATCGATCAAAACAGTCTCACCAAGTGAAAGATTATTTATTACTCCCTCCGTCCCAATAATATAAGATCGTTTTGGAGCCACCAACCAGGACTAAAGCCTCAACCCCTTTAATCCCGGTTGGTGGAACGAACGGGGACTAAAGGTCTAATCTTTAGTCCCGGTTGGAGCCACCAACCGGGACTAAAGGGCATCACACCCTTTAGTCCCGGTTGGTGTCTCAAACCGGGACTAAAGGCCCCATTTGAACTGGGACTAATGCCTGCCCGCCATCCTAGCCGCTCGAATCGGGACAAATGCTCACATTAGTCCCGGTTCGTAATGCAACATGGACTAATGTGTAGATTGAGTTTGGACCAAAGCCTTGTTTTCTACTAGTGACTATTGTTCACATGATTCTGAAGGTTGGGTAACATTTGAGTTGGGCAAGCCATTGCAGAGAGACATCTCTATATGGGATAGCACAATGATGGAACCTATGTGGGCTGTGCCCAGTATTTTAACTTAGTGTCTGTAATGGTTCATGGTAGCAGCTTCTGTTGTCAGAGTTAGTGAGACATTTTCACTTTCTGTAGGATCAACAAGTTTGTGTACTTTGAATTATGTTGGTCCTACCACTGAAATTTATTTGGAGTATGATTACTTTGTGCTTGATTTCTTGTCTCTTGGTTCAGTTAGCATGATGATTATCGATGTTATTTTCAGCAGCATACGGATTTAGTCTCTTGGTATGTCATGGTGTCTAGTAATTTTCCTATTCTGATCTAGCGCATATGTGTTATCTGTGCTTATAACTAGCATCTCAGGATCCACACGTGCACTAACGATTCTTCATTGTACTGGTGTATGTATTGCTTTTCTGTTCGTTTACTTTTTTAAATGTCTAGTTCATTCTTCTAATATTTTTATTTTTATTCACAATATTACTCTGGTTGGAAGGGACTCATATCGGGATGCTAGGTCTAGATTTTTCTAGATATACCACTAGGCCTCGGAACCCTAGATGCGTCTCAGCTCAGCTGCGTGGCTCAAAATCGAGTTGGCTTGGTGAATTCGTCGCTTCAAGCAGAGATTAGTTTGCGTGCTCAGCAGATGGGAATGGGTATCAGGAAGCCTTACCGACGCCAAGAACCCTTGAGTTTCAATATATCCTTAGTCCTTACTGCTACCTGTACACAAACGTATTATCTTGGTTGGGCAGTGCTAGCAAGTAATAGAGCTACAACTCCAGATTTGTTATATTTAATAGTGCATAGTATTACCACGAAAAACGTATTATGGCATTTGTCATGATTTCTGTACCATGTTCTGAAGATACAAATGATTTTAGTTGTCACAAACAGTTTTAACTAAAGGGAGGCAACTTCTCTGCGTGAGCTATTATCTTGGACCTATATTCTTATTTGTACGTGCATAACAATTTTCTTAACATGTAAGCAAAGTTACAGGTTCTGGAGAATAACATGTGATTAAGTTCATAAATATCCATGCTCCCCACATTTTTCTCCCATTTCTTGATCGTCTCATCTTGTAACTATTGTATATTATGAAGCCAGCTTTATGTTTGCTGCTTGTTCCGTGTGTAATAGAACTGATATGTCAGTGGATCTGCGCCTTAGTTTAGCCTCGCTGATGTGTCCATTACTGATTTGAACTAAGGAATTACAGGAAGGGAAATTCATGTGATGAATGGCAGTTTGGGAGCTGACCTGATCATTTCTCTGTATTCTAAATTCTACGGTAAGATGGCAATGCTATTGTTACCCAATTTATTTGTTCCCACAGATATATTTTTGCTAATGTTTGGTTCTGTTCCATAATTATACCAGCCCAAAGTGTCTCACTATTAGATGTCAGACTGAATTGTAATGCACCGATTAAAAAACCTTACGTGAAAATGACTGCTGGTGTTTGATATGCACTACAATTACAGTGAGAGGTGATGGTTCAAACAAGAATAAGATGAGGGAGGCAAAATTAACATCTATTATTTTCATAGTTTTTCCATCAGTCTGTGTTCTGTTTTGTTACGATTGTCCTGTTCCGACACACTTCTAATGAACATAGCTCACGGTTAGTGTGATTATAGCTATGAACATGATCCATCCATGTAAAACTTCACATCTTTTACTAAAAGTTTGGTGGTTTTATTTGTCTAGCCCATCATCAATCACTCGGCAGCCATGACTGATATATCAACCACAGGCAACTGGCGTGAGTAGCTAAATAAGGGCTAACAAAAAGAATTTAAATGTGTATGATGATTCAATGATTTGATATCTATCATTTGCTATCAACGTGTATTTTTATTTTAGAGAGACAGATGGACTACCAACGTGTTTTTTTGGAAAAGGAGGATGACCCCCCGGCCTCTGCATCTGGGAGATGCATGTGGCCATTTTATTGATTATTCCCGAGGACCTTACAAAATATTACAACAATATGCCTGAATCCGCGGTGATGCCTTCAAGAAGGTAATGACACAAAAGAGTGCCGCCAACGCCGGTCTTGGCAGTGGCAGAGCTGGTACCCGGCGACCCGGGGCAGCTGCCCGGGCTCCTAGCCCAGCAGCACTTGATAGTGACTAATAAACCATGTCCTAATTAGCAGAGTTTGGCGTTATTTGCCCGGGCAAAAAGTTCCTAGGTGGCTGAGCCTTGCATCGTAGTCCAAACGTAGAGGCCTAGGCCCATTTAATTAATACATTTATGGAGTATGTTGTAGGCCTAGCCCAATGCTCCTAGCTCTACGCCCGCACGTCTGCGCGTAAAGGCTTAGAAAAATCGCCAGGGGCTAGCGAAACCCTTGACGCCTTCTCGCCTCCCGCTCCTCCCGCCGGGATCGACCGCGACGGTTCAGTTCGTTCGACAGCAGCGGCAGATCGCCGGGCAATCCACGGAGGGACGGCTATCCACGGCGCCTCCTCCTAGCAGTTTGTGGCTTGTCTTCCAAATTCTAATTAGGAGAGGAATTGAGGTGAGTTTAGGGCTTAGTCTTGTGCAGCTGCAGGCACACGCATGAGTAATTTGGGGATTCTAATTTCGGCCTGTAATTTACAGCGACGTCTGTAATTGAAGATTCTATCACCCCGAGCAGGTTGATTGAAGGAATATCGATCTCCACTTGGCATAGGTATTGTCACTTTTGTTGTCGACACAACTAACCTGACCATTAGTTAGTTCATTCAATCATTCCAAATCATCCAACTTTAATCTTATGTTATTAATTTCAGATATGAGGTTTTTGAGTGAATAGCAAAAAACTACCACATTACGGGTCATCGTTCCAAAAACCTACCGCTTTTTAAATCTTTTCAAAAAGCTACCACAAAATTGTTCTGCTGTTCCAAAAAACTACCATGTCGCACTGATGACTACTTTGGTTAATTTTAAACATTATTATGACAGCTCGGGTCCACTCGTCAGGTTGACCATTTGATTTGACCGTTAGTTTGACCATTGACAGGTTATGACAGGTGGGGCCTAAGTATTTTTTTAGCAAACAGGTCCCTGAAACAAAATATAAAAGCAATCAGGTCCTTGATTTTTTTTTAAAAAGCAATCCCGTCCTCCCGGGGAGCTCGTCGCCGGAGCCGGCCAGCACCACGCCGGTGAGCTCGTCAGGGCCGTCCAGCTCTGGCCGTGGCCGGCGGGAAGCAGCAGCCGCGGCGGGCTAGAACCGCCCGAGCTCCCTGGCTGCTCCCCGCCCGAGATCAAGCTCGCGGCCAGCGGCGGGGCGGCTGCTCGTGGCCAGCGGCGGCGCGGACCTAAGCAGGCGGTGGCCGTGGCTGTGCCGGCCGTGGTGGTGGCCGGCCCGGAGGCGCTCCCCATGGCATGGTGGTGGTCGGCCCTGGTGGCAGCGGCTCTGGTTGCGCCGGCCGTGGTGGTGGCCGGCCCGGAGGCGCTCGCCATGGCGTGGTGGTGGCCGGACCAGGCGGCCATGGCTCCGCTGGCCGTGGCGCTCGGGATTTTTGAGTGATAAGGTATAGAGAGAGGGGGGAGAAGAGAGATAAGGGAGAGAGAGAGCACTTACATGTGGGACCAAGCTCTAAGTTAACGGTCAAGCAAACAGTCAACAAACGGTCTGTTTAGTAGCGGACCCGACCTGTCATAAACAGGATTAATTCTAAGTCAGATGGTCATTTGGTTTTTTTGGAACAGCAGAACAATTTTGTGGTAGCTTTTTGAAAAGATTAAAAAAGCGGTAGTTTTTTGGAACAATGACCCGTAATGTGGTAGTTTTTTGCTATTCACTCGGAGGTTTTTAGTTCCTAGAGCAAGTATTGAGAATGCAAGTGCTGTGCAGCCGGAATCAGAAAAAGACCCTCCTATTCATGTTGCTAACAATAGTGAGTTTAATCCAGACGAAATTCAATCTGATCCCGCACTGAAAAAACAAATTGCTGAATATGCACCACAAATTCAAGACCAAGTTAGGAGGGCATACATATTAAAGGGTCGAACCAAACCAGTATTAGAATTTCGCCGAACGGATTCAAGAGCATTTTCTAAGTCATGGTATGGAAAGTATAACTGGATAGAATATAGAGTCCGAGGATGCAGCTTTTGTTTCTATTGTTTCTTGTTGAAGCAACCTGGAACGGCTGAACACTTTGGGTTTGAAGTCTTCACCAAAACAGGTTTTAGGGACTGGAAACATGCATATAGAGCCTTACCTGAGCATGTAGGTGGTCTGAATAGTGGTCACAACAATTGTGTTCGGCATTATGATGATTTCAAAAATCAAAGACAAAGTGTGTCAACCAAGTTCGCTTGTGGAACTGTGGAATCTCACAGATTATATAAGATCCGCTTGACTTCTTCTCTAGAGTGTGTAAGGTATCTCATAGCACAAGGTTTGTCATTCCGTGGCCATGACGATTCTACTACTTCTTCGAACAAGGGAAACTTTCTAGAGATGATAGATTGGTTAAAGGATAGCAATGAAGAAGTAAGTGATGCTTTTGATTGTGGTGGAGAAAACTGCAAGATGACTTCCGGTGAAATACAAAAGGACCTTGCAAGGTGTTCTGCAGAAGAAGTCACTGAAGTGCTTATGGGGGAGCTTGGTGCTAAAAAGTTCTTTGTTCTTATTGATGAGTCACGCGATATATCGGTGAAAGAACTTCCATTCGATATTGGGTGGAGTATGGCTGGAAGGTCAGCCTAGCTAGTCTTGTCAATCGGCCCTGACTCGTCTTCTCCTTGGTACCTACCGCTATTGAACTTCGGTACCTATATTCCTGAAACAAGACAGACCTTCATGAAGACCTTCTATTTTGGAATAAGATCGGACATTTCCACATTGAGGTGAAATTACATATGAGGAAAATAATCCTGGACTACGAAAGCTGCCCTTGTGTGGTAGAACCAGGTCTTCCACTGGGCGGTCAGCCAAGTAATGGCAGTGATGTTGAGGTTAGTAACTATCTTTTATTTTTTGGGTTCTTTATTCACTTCAATTCTTCGTTCATCCATGATTTATCTATTCATTCTAAGTTTTTGTAGGGATGTGAATGAAGGGAAGGTTGTGGAATGATTTCTATGTCTGCACCACATCAAAGATACTACATCCGAGTCACTGAAATTAGCTCTTGTAAAGCTTCTTGATCATTACAAATTATCAATTTCAAGGCTACGAGGGAAAGGATATGACGGTGCTTCAAACATGAGAGGTGAATTTAACGGTTTGCAAAGAAAAATTCTCGACGAAAACCCTCATGCTTTCTACGTCCATTGCTTTGCCCATAGATTACAGTTGGTTGTGGTCGCTGTTGCTAGTTCTTCTTGCTCATATATTCATGATTCTTTTGAGTACATATCATTGATTGTGACCACAGCAACTTCATCTTGCAAGAAGATGGAAGTGTTGGTGGAAGAATCTCACAATGATATTTTGGAAAGGCTTGAGAGGGGTGAGATATCTACAGGAAGTGGCTTGAATCAACAGACTAGTCTTGCTAGACCTGGAGATACTAGATGGGGTTCACATCATAAAACTTTGCTTCACTTGGACCAAATGTGGGCCTCTGTAATAAAAGTTCTTAGCACGGTTGATGCAAATTGGCGTAATCCGAGCCATGCTGCGGGTTGCATAGAAAAAATGGAGTGCTTCAAATTTGCTCTCGTTTTGAAGTTTATGCTAAAGTTGTTTGATATAACAAATGAGCTCTCACAACTTTTGCAAAGAAGGGTTACAAATATTGTGCTTGCCTTGGAATTAATTCATGATGTTAAACTCCGGTTGGCTACCATGAGAGATAGTGGTTGGGAGAGTATTTTTGATGAGGTCAAACAATTCTGCAATTCCAAAGGTATTCCAGTGCCAAATATGGATGATGAAATACCAGTTCAAGGTCGCTCGAGGCTAGAGGGAAGGACTATCACTAATCTTCATTATTATCGGGCTGAGATTTTCTATGTCGTTGTTGACAAAATATGTGTTGAGATGAATCATCGCTTCAGTGACTCAAACCAAGAGGTAATTGCATGTTTATTGTGTCTTGATCCCAAGAATTCTTTCTCCAAGTTTGATGTACAAAAGCTTTCTCGGCTTGCTGAAATATATAGTCCCGATTTCTCAAGTAGTGATCGTACAGTATTGAGGGACCAACTTGAGACTTTTGTTCTTCATTTGAGAAATCATGCTGAATTTTCTACTTGCAAAGATGTTGAAAGTTTAGCTACAAAAATGGTTGAAACAGAGAAACATTTGGTCTTTCCATTGGTTTACAAGCTCATTGAGTTAGCTTTGCTACTGCCGGTGTCCACAGCATCTGTTGAGAGAGCTTTCTCGGCAATGAAAATTATCAAGTCTAAACTGCGCAACACGATCAATGATGATTGGTTTAATCACTTGACGATATGCTACACTGAACGTGAAATATTTAAATCACTCGATGATGAAGTTATCACTCGAAGGTTTCAGGCCATGAAGGCTCGAAAAGGGATTTTACCGAGGCATCATTAGTTGGTATGTTTCATTTCCCATGTGAATATGTTTTAACAACTCCACTATAGACTATTAATTCTTACATTTTCCAATTGCAGGGTCTCTTTTTGGGTGCTTGATTGGACATTTGGATATCAAGTATTTTTTCGCGAGTACTATCATTTATTGAGATATTAGTTGTCGTATTTAATTTTAGTTTTATTAAAATTATGTGTATAAATAATACAATATCGATTGTTTGACTTTGAAACTATTCCGAATTTATCATTCTCCAGTTTAGTGCCTTATAGTTGTATAATTCGTATCCAATTATTCGGTTGCACTTAGCCGGTTCTGTTAGACAGTTTGCAGTCCGCCTCGGCTCCTAATTTTTCCTGGCTCCGCCACTGGGTCTTGGCATCAAGCCAAGAACTAGGTTTTCACCCGGATCCGCTCGAAGAACCTCCATCAAGCATCGTGTGCACGGGTCACCGCCGATCTGAGCCGCCGCACATCGAGCAGGCCGCATCGGCCAGATCATATCTGTCCGATGGGCAAACAACGCATGGCGCCGACCCAACTACCAGGTCCTCCATGCCGCCACCGCCGATCCGAGGTCAGATGGTCCGTCGCCGCAGACCCGGCCGCCGCCGACGAACGCAGCCAAGGCCGATGCCCGAAGTAGGGCCGGCCGCCGCACCCGCCACCATCGCCGCCGAAGGCCGAGGCGGCCGCCACGCCACCAAGGCCAGATCGGCCGTGCCACCAGACGCCGCGGGGCTCCGCACCGCCCCCATGGCGCTGGTGAGAGGGAAGGCCCCCGCCACCGCCGTCAGCCCCCGGGCTATAGGCCGGCGGCGTCCTTCGGCGGCGGCGGAGGGAGGGATGGAAGGACGGGGAGCCCCGGGCAGCTAGGGTTGCGATCCCGCCCGAGTCGCCTGAGCGGGGGTGCGGGGTGCGGGATAGAGTGAGAGATGCGGAAGGCAAATGAGGGAGAAGAGTGTGTTTAAAGGAGAAAGGTAGGAGGCTAGGAGCGGGTGGGGAGGCGATGCTCTGTAGCTCAAGTCGCCCGAGCGGGGACTACCAACGTGTATTTATGCTATTTGACGACCATGCCATGCTTATCTTACAATCGATTTATTTATTCTACGTACTGCTCTTCATGCGTGCTGCGTGATCAGTGTGTTGAGATCTCAAGTTCTCAACTACCAACCAGCGCAAGGCAAAAGGTGATAAGGTTCCTGAAAATTGGGTGCCACCTCAAGCGGTGTTCAACACGTTGTTTTAATCACGCTACGCAGCAACGACGCAGACACACAGCTTATCCACATGTGCTGTAAAAGCGTGCGGCTGCATGGCAGCATATGCAGATTCTACTTTCTCTTGGGATATGGCACCTAATACTAGTATTTCGTTGTCACTTTTTTATCAGCAACCGCTACTGGCCAAGAAGCAACATGTAGAGTGCACGTTCATGGAGGGACTAATAAAACTAAACGAAAAAGCTTGAGAGGAAAGCATCCGATCGGAATAGCTGGAACAGTAAGGCCAACTGCAGCAGGACAAGGAGCATCAAGACAGGCCAACCAGAGTTGTGACTGATGAACTGGATTCTACTCACTTCATTCACTATTGTAAGATGTACTGTTTTTTTCATTCTAAATCGGATATATGTAGACATGTTTTAGTGCGTTTGTTTACTTGTTTCAGTTCGTATGTAGTCCATATGGAAATATCCAAAACACCCTATAATAATAAAAGGAGGGAGTACTTGGCAGTTGCAAGGAGGTGGTGTTCTTCACGCTTGACCTCTTCTCCTTTTGTATGAAACCTATTTTTAGGTAGTTTCCTAGACACCATGCTTCACAAAAATCAGTGCCCTCCAGTGCTCATTTCATGACTTCCTTGCTTTCGCAGCACCTGCCGCTCGTGGAGTAGGAAGGCCTATTCTTTTCCATATGCATATACATATCTCAACCCAATATTTTTCCCTCTTTATACCTTTTTCTAGAGGGTAAAGAATAGTTGGTTTCCAAAATTTCTTCTCGGTTTTTCACGTGGAACTGTTCAAATTTTGAATTCATTTTTATTGCTTAAGAATACATAAAGTTTTATGCATACATATTTTCTCACTTCTCAATGCATCAGATGGGTGTGTGTGGGTGTGGGGGTGGGGGGGTGGGGGAGGGGCTTGCCTCCACCGCAGACCGGATGTCAGTTAAGGGCGGCGTCGCACACATCCTTTTGAGCTCCTCGTAGCGGTATCATATCTTCTCCAATTGGACACATTGCCTCCTTGTGACGTGTACACCTGTACTATGACTATGACGAAAACTCCTGAACTCTGATTCGACGACAACTTTGAGAATCATCACTAATTTACAACGAGACTCATACGGCTCCACTTGATTCACCCAACTTGTTCAGGAACTACCAATCATGTGGGGAGAGGGTATGATTTTGTAACGCCCTCGATGCGGCTATATCTCCTACGTGTCGAAGCACGACTTAGAGGCATAACCGCATTGAAAGCAATGTCGCAAGTAAAGTAATCTTCACGACAACCCATGTAAATAGATAATAGGGGAAAAGGTACATAGTTGGCTTACACTTGCCACGTCACATAAATACATAAATAACATTACAATCATCCAATACACTCATGGTCCGACTACGGCACCAAAATAAAAGATCAACCCCAACATGCGACACGGTCCCGATCACCCCAACTGGGCACCACTACTGATCATCAGGGAAAGACACGTAGTAACGGCGTGAGTCTTCGTCGAACTCCCACTTGAGCTCAAGCGCATCATCTGGAACGGAATCATCGGTCCCTGCATCTGGTTTGGAAGTAATCTGTGAGTCACGGGGACTCAGCAATCTCGCACCCTCGCGATCAAGACTATTTAAGCTTATAGATAAAGCAAGGTAATATGTGGAGCTGTAGCAAGCGACTGGCATATATGGTGGCTAACCTGTTCGCAAAAGAGAGCGAGAAGAGAAGGCAAAGCACGAACGAAGAACAACGATCAAGAAGTGATCCTATAACAACCTACGTCAAACATTACTTCAACACCGTGTTCACTTCCCGGACTCCGCCGAGAAGAGACCATCACGGTTACGCACGCAGTTGATTCATTTAAATTAAGTTAAGGTTCATGTTATCTACAACCGGACATTAACAAATTCTCATCTGCCCATAACCGCGGGCACGGCTTTCGAAAGTTCAAATCCCTGCAGGGGAGTCCCAACTTAGCCCATCACAATCTCTCATGGTCAATGAAGGATATTCCTTCTCCCGAGACATTCCGATCAGACTCGGCACCTCGGTTCTACAAGACATCCTCGACAATTGTAAAACAAGTCCAGCAACACCGCCCGAATGTGCCGACAAATCCCGATAGGAGCTGCACATATCTCGTTCTCAGGGCACACTTAGATATGTCAAGCTACGAGTAAAACCAACCCTCGAGTTTCCCCGAGGTGGCCCCGCAGGCTGCCCAGTTCGGACCAACACTCAGAGGAGCACAGGCCCAGGGGGGTTTAAATAAAGATGACCCTTGGGCTCCGGAAACCCAAGGGAGAAGAGGCTAGGTGGCAAATGGTAAAACCAAGGTTGGGTATTGCTGGAGGAGTTTTATTCAAGGAAAACTATCAAGGGGTTCCCATTATCACCCAACCACGTCAGGAACGCAAAATCCGGGAACATAACACCGATATGACGGAAACTAGGGCGGCAAGAGTGGAACAAAACACTAGGCAAAAGGCCGAGCCTTCCACCCTTTGCCAAGTATATAGATGCATTAAGATAACAAGATAATATAGTGATATTCCAACAGTAAAACAATGTTCCAACAAGGAACGATCTCCAAACTTCACCTGCAACTAGCAACACTATAAGAGGGGCTGAGCAAAGCGGTAACATAGCCAATCAACGGTTTGCTAGGACATGGTGGGTTAGAGATTTGACATGGCAATTTTGGGAGGCATAATAAGTAAGTGGTAGGTATCGTAGCATAGGCATAGCAAAAGAGCGAGCAACTAGCAAGCAAAGATAGAAGTGATTTCGACGGTATGAT
Organism: Triticum aestivum; assembly: GCF_018294505.1. Lineage (NCBI taxonomy): Eukaryota > Viridiplantae > Streptophyta > Magnoliopsida > Poales > Poaceae > Triticum > Triticum aestivum. The sequence goes on from NC_057812.1 coordinate 17,507,169, forward strand.
CATCTTGCCGGCAAAGTTGTCAGAGTTGACTTGATCCTCGTAAGCAAACTCAACGGGCTCCTCGTTAGCGAACTCGTCTCCCGGCTCTACCCAAACAAGACAAACAAGAAAAAAGGAACACAATCAACCATGTGCAAAGCTCGAACAACATGATGCAAACATGGTATGTTATGCGGGATGCGATATGTGATGCATATGCAAGATTTGACAAGGAATGATTGAACCTGGCCTCAACTTGGAAATCCAAGAGTGCCACTGGAAAGGTGAGGTGATTTTGATTGAAATCGATATAAAGATCACCGGAATCGGATGCGCGGTTTGGAAATGGCAAGCAAAACAAAATATGGCACCGGTCTGCGATAAACAGCAAGTAGCTATCTAAATGCATCAAAATAATTATGCTACAGCACTCAAACATGACAACAAAATATATGGCAGGGATCCATTCATGATGCTTGACAAAAGATGAACACTGAGTTACGACTAATTCATCCATTAACAGTTTCAAACAAGCATGGCAAAAGTGCAAATGATAAACAGGTTTCAGAATTAGTGAAATTAACACAAGTCTGGAATTTAACATCAGGAAGCACACTTTGGAGCATGAAAACTATAAGCTACAGGAACTTAACATGGCAAAGCAAGGCATGACATGAAGCTACTCAAAGCACTTAACAAAAGTTTCTTAGTGACCTTGAGCCAAAAAGGATAAGAAAATACAATTGCAAGCATGTGAACATGGCAACAACATAATCAGATTACAGACATAGTGAAAAACTGGAGCATGCAAATCTGTTAGCGAGTAGGCATGTTCACGAGCTCGATGCACTCACTATAGAGCATGGCATGACAAACTAAGCATACACCCATCAAAAATACATATCATATAAGGTAGACATGGCAAAAACAACAACATAGCATGCACGAATCAATAACAACATCCTCGGCAAAATCGCTAACAAGTCAACAATCTGCCAGGATTCACGAAATAGCAAAAGTAGAGATCGATTGACTCAAGCTAGGCTACTCCATAAATGCAAACAAAGACATGGATGGATAGAGCACCATAATGTTAACAAAACACCCTTACTGATCATCCTCAAAAGAGGCACGGATCACTAGGAAACAACATGAACATATGACATAATGACAAAATCAGAACAATGACTTAGAGAAATTCTAAGTCCCTGAAATCAGCATTAACAAATGCACTACTTTGCAAGCTTGTGCTAGTCACCACACATGTCACAAAAATACATGGTAAGCATCTCTGTAAAGATGGCATGGCATATAACAAAACTCATGTAGAGCACAGGAGCATATCATGCACACACTAATCATGACAAAAATGACAAATAGCTATTTGATGAAACAGATCTGGCAATTATATCATATAGCCCTCTTCCAACAGTATTTCGGGCATCAAGATGAGCTCAAAAGAAAATAATGCAATGATATGAAATGATGTACTCTCTGAGGCGAACACTTTGATATGCTACACGCGCAAATCGGAGCTACGGATGCGGAGTTACGACATGATGAAAAACATAAATAAATTAGGGTTTCGGGGGAAAGTCAACCCTTCGGATTTTTCCAGATCTGAGATCACTGTAGCTGCACACGTCTCGATGTTCGCCGGAGTCGTCGCTCGCCGGAGTCGGTGGGAAAGAAGGACGGTGAGGTGCTCCCGGGCCGGATCTCGCCGGATCCGGCCGGTAGGGAGCCGCGGCGGAGCAGCGGGACGACGGGAAGG
>NC_057812.1:17509310-17553505 GCF_018294505.1 Triticum aestivum
GAGGCGGCGGGGCGACGTGGGCCGCGGGGGCCGGGCGTGGGCCTGGCGGCGCGGGGACGGAGGCGAGGCCACGTGGCGGATCACGGTTGGCGGCGGTGGGTTCGTCCGGCCGGCTTCGGACACGTCCGGCGCGGCGCGAGGGGAATTTAGGGTTAGGGGGGAGAGGATACCCGGGATTTTCGGGGATGCCTTTATATAGGTAGAGGGAGCTAGGAAGCTCCAAATAAGGTGCGGTTTTCGGCCACGCGATCGTGATCGAATGCTCTATATGATGGAGAGGGTTTAACTGGGTTTTGGGCCACTTTTGAGGGGTGTTGGTCTGCAACACACACGAGGCCTTCTCGGCCCCTCGGTTAACCGTTGGAGTATCAAACGAAGTCCAAATGGCACGAAACTTGACAGGCGGTCTACCGGTAGTAAACCAAGGCCGCTTGGCAAGTTTCGGTCCAATCCGGAAATGTTTAACCCCCACACACGAAAAGAGGTAGAAAGGGGCACCGAAGGAGATAGGAGCGCCGGAATGCAAAACGGACAACGGGGAAAATGCTCGGATGCATGAGACGAACACGTATGCAAATGCAATGTACATGATGACATGATATGAGATGCATGACAAAGGCAACAACACACGGAGACAAAAACCCGAACCCAAGAAAATAAAATAACTTAGCGCTGGAAATGGCAAAAGTTGGGATACATATAAGGTAAATTACATCCGGGTTGTTACAGGTTTGTAGGCTGCCATTACAAGGAATGCTTGGTGACTTGGTGGTTTGCGGCAGCATGCACTTTCCTGGTTGACCTTTTCCTGTGAGTCTTTCAACTTCTCATTAGACGATTCTGCTAATCATGAAGAACTGCAGATATAGAAGTTGGAGAACTGGGCGTTATTTATTACGCCTGATAGGAGGGAGCCTGCATTTTCTTGCTTGAGCCCTGAGTTAAGGGGAGGAAGGATATACTTTGCGAGACTGGTTGAGCTGCGATCAGTGTACGCATTCATGCCGTCGATCTCGATAAGGCTGCTGCACTGCATTCGGTGGCCTTTGTCCACCTTGCTTCTCCAAAATACCTTCGAATCCATCACCCATCCAAAAACTCTCAATTAATTGTGCATTTTTCAACGTGAGCACGAGAACACGAGGTAAGCACCAAGGGTCCAGATAAGATGGACGCCGTGCATGCGAGCCACCGAGATCGATTAGGTAGAACACAGCCACTTATCCACATGAATGCGGTAGCTGTAAAAGCGTGCGACGGCATGGCAACTGATCATTTTCTGCATATATTGGCCGACTTTACGATCCTGATCAGCCACCATTGGCCACTTTTCTTGCGATATAGGACTACAATATATATACTACTCGTCTCGATCGTATCTACTAGTAATATTTAGCTATGCATCTTGGATCTTGGTGATCGGCGACCACCTCACTTGTAATTAAGCTCTAATCATGCAGCAGGTAGCCACCAACTAAAGCTAGAGAGAGAGAGGGAGAGAGAGAGAGAGAGAGAGAGAGAGAGAGAGAGATGCACGTGGTGCATCAGGTGAAAAAGGAACATAAAAGCTCTCCGTGATCGATGACTCGGATTCCGTTAAACAAACTACAAAAAGAACAACAACTCCGGCTACAAATTGGGCTGCACCCCGTCGATCCATCCATACTAGTCCTAGTGAACAATGATGAACCGCGCGCACTGGCATTTGCTCAAGCTCCTCCTCCTGCTCATCGCCAACCACCTACTCTCAGCGGAAGCAGCACAGCACACCAAACAGGTAATGTTGCGGCAGCCTTGTTACCCTTCTCTTTTTTGATTGCAACCTGCCCCACGTAACGCGTCACACCAAAGAGGTAATGTTGCGGCAGCCTTGTTACTCTTCTCTTTTTTTATTCTGAGAATCAAATTGTCTTGTTTCAAAGTATTATATATAATGCTATATTGGTTTGTATCCATGTTTCAAACTGTATTGTAATGTTTCATTGTGTACTAGCAAATTTACTCTGAAACAAGTGCGCTCGATCTTATATATTGGTAGACATCAAAACATTATGATATATACTTTGAAACGACAAGAAAAAAACTAATCAAATATATTTGTAACTCAGTGAAACAAATCAAACTTTGACATAAACAAGAAATTGTGGCACAAATCTCAAATAAGTGATGGATGATAGATTTATGAACAGGATATCACGTCCACTGCAAGGTAGAATATCATTTCTCTTGAAGTTGGTTTGTTTGATGGCATAATTTTGGGTCGGGTATCCTTGTTATTTCAGTCGTATGTCGTCTACATGGGGAGTCCTCCTTCAGGAGGTGGTGGCGTGAAGCTGGCGGAGATGATGCGTGCCGCGCACCTTGAGATGCTTGCGTCCATTGTACCCCAGGAGGAACGGTGGCTGACGCATAGCTACCACCATGCGTTCGAGGGATTCGCTGCCGAGCTCACTGAGGAGGAGGCCCTCGCGCTTTCTGGTTCGGTCTTCAGTCCATCTACTCGTTTCTTGTTAATGGTGGCATATATAGTTGATGCGCTGATTTTGTTTTGTTTCGTAGCGCACGAAAGAATGGTGTCGGTGTTCCGAGACCCCGTGCTGCAACTACACACTACCCGGTCCTGGGACTTCCTTGACATGCAGTCCGGCTTCCGTGCCGACGGCGGAGCACCCTAGGCCTCCGGTGATGTCATCGTTGGTGTCATCGACACAGGTATTTGGCCGGAGTCACCGAGTTTCAATGACGACGGGATGGGGGACGTGCCGTCGAGGTGGCGAGGGTTGTGCATGGAAGGTCCAAGCTTCAAGAAGAGCAGCTGCAACAAGTAACGCACCCCCACCCCTTCTTTTGAAATATGCATCGCATGACATATAGGCTTATTAAACATGTGCAATCCTGCATTGGCAGGAAACTCATCGGTGCGCGGTACTACGGCGATCAGCTCGGCTTGGCGGCGCCAAATGCCTCCCTAGCCAGGGTGGCGCTGTCGACCGGCTCGCCTCGAGATGACGTTGGTCACGGCACTCATTGTGCGTCAACAGCCACGGGCGCGATTGTGGAGGGTGCCGACTACTACGGCTTGGCTTGGGGCGCAGCCAAGGGCGGCGCGCCGGCCGCATGCGTGGCCTCGTACAAGGTGTGTACCGAGGACGAGAACGGATGCTCCGGCTCGGCGCTACTCAAGGCCATCGATGACGCAGTGAGTGACGGGGTGGATGTGATCTCCATCTCCATTGGCAAGACCGCTACCGATACAACGCCAGACCTTCTCACCGATCCTGTCGCACTCGGAGCATTCCACGCACACCAGAGGGGCGTCCTAGTGGTCTGCTCGGCTGGCAACGATGGGCCCGACCCATCCACTGTCGTCAACTCCGCGCCGTGGATCCTCACGGTTGCCGCCTCGACCATCGACCGCGCCTTCCACTCCAGCATTGTCCTCGGCAACAGGAAGGTCTTCAAGGTACGATACACTAGTGCGCCATCATCATTGTTTTTCATGCTTGACTGCTTCTTATCCCTCGATATCAACACGATGCGGCATGTCAATTATCATGCCATGGATGTCAGGGTGCTGCCATAAACTTCTCCAACCGAAGCCTCGACAGAGAGCGCTACCCTATGGTGTTTGGGGCCCAAGCGGCAACCCGGAGCACAACGGCGTCTAAGGCAAGGTACATACACACAAAGGGACCATGCATTCTTTTGAATTTGTAGAGTTGATCGATTGTTCACCACATCACTCATGAATTGCATTGCACTGTAGCAACTGTTATCCGGGATCGCTGCGCAAGCGTAAGGTGGCCGGGAAGATCTTGGTGTGCATCGGCACAGACTCGAGGATTACACGGCGGATAAAGAAGCTTGTTGCGGAGGATTCTGGGGCGAGGGGGCTAGTGTTGATCGACGACAAGGCCATGGAGGCACCGATCGACACCGCTAGCTTCCCCTTCTCCCAGGTGGGCGCCGTTGCCGGTGCGCACATACTGCAGTACATTAATTCCACCAAGTGAGTCATGAAACAAATGCTCCTATTACTACTCCCTCTTATCCTTTTTTTTTTTGACGGGGTAGTACTCTGGACGGTCACGGATGGACGTTTTGTCCATGTTTGCAAAGAATTGAAATGAACGATGATCGAACTATCGATATTTCAGGAATCCGACGGCTGTGATCCTCCGCACAAAGGACGTCAGGTTGTTCAAGCCTGCGCCCGTGGTGGCGTCCTTCTCAGCGCGCGGCCCTGCTGCCAGCCATCCTCAAGCCCGATCTGATGGTGCCCGGGGTCAGCATCCTCGCCGCGATGCCGCCCATGAACATGGAGGACGTCCCCGCCGGCAAGAAGCCCTCGTCATTCTCCATCAAGTCCGGCACTTCCATGGCTTGCCCGCACGTCGCCGGCGCCGGTGCTTTCCTCAAGTCGGCCCACCCGGGCTGGTCCCCATCCATCATAAGATCCGCTCTCATGACCACAGGTGCGTGCCTCTGTGAAAGCAAAGCAAAGAGGTCGATTGCATTTCTAACTAAAGCGATTAACCGAGGTTGTTGCTGGATACAGCGACGGTGAGGAACAACCTTGGACAGCCGGTGGCGAGCAGCAGTGGCGCGGTGACCACCGGACACGACATGGGTGCTGGCGAGATCCTACCGCTTCGGGCGCTCAGTCCGGGCCTGGTGTTCGACACCACCACAAGGGACTACCTCAACTTCCTCTGCTACCAGGGCTACGAGGACAAGGTCATCCGCAAGGTCACCGGCGACGCCCAGTTCACCTGCCCGCGTGGCGCACCCTCGCCGGACCTCATCGCGAAGAGCGTCAACTACCCGTCCATCTCGGTGCCACGGCTCGCGGCCGGGAAGCCGTTCGCAGTGTCGCGCACCGCCACGAACGTCGGGCAGTCTAACGCGACGTACGCGGTGACCGTCGAGGCGCCGCCGGGCCTCTTGGTGAAGGTGTCGCCTAAGCGGTTGCTGTTCTCTAGGCGATGGGCCACGGCGTCATACGAGGTGAGCTTCGCTCAAGCCGGGGCCAGGAAGGGGTACGCGTACGGCGCCGTCACCTGGTCGGATGGCGTGCACTCGGTCCGGACGCCTTTCGCCGTTAATGTCGTCTGATGGTGTGTCTGCCTCTTCATTTCATTTTCATTTTATTTCCGCACTCCTTGATCTTGATCTGTGTGTTACATCACAAGTGTGCTGGTTCAATACAGGGCCTGAAACGTAACTGGGGCGCTGGTGGCCGCAGTGGCCGCCACATGGAAGTTGACTACTTTGTGCTCGGTTTCCTGTCTCTTGGTTCAGCAAGATGGTGTTTTATCGTTAATCCAGTGTTATGTATGTTGCTTGCATTGTGTGCCCTGACTAACTACTACTGTGAAAGTTATATCAGTGGAGCATCAGGCTCAATTGGTTTTAGATGTTGCATCAGGCATAATTTGTTTTTCATTGAAGTATTTTTTTTCATGTTGTACTTCTGGCTCGTTGAATTTTGGTTTTGCTTACGCATGCCAGAAGGGCTGCGAGGAACACCAAAATCATACAAAATAAAATAAAATTTATATGCATGTTGGTTTCAAAGTTGATAATAGGGATCGTTTCCGACTTGGATTGTACATGATTATAGAACTATTAGATGCAGTGTCGTATTTCCGAAAAACCACTGGTTTTAGTAAAAATAATTTCAAAAACACTAAAATTCAATTGAGCCAGTGTTGACACAAAATCTGACAAATGGGTCCAGCTGTCATCGACTCCATTATCCTCCGCTGGCTCTGTGTGTCTGTGGCATGGGTGATCCAAACTGTTATAATCTGGGCAGACCGCATGCCGTGCACAACCTGGACGGTGATCATCGGTATCTTCCCTGACTACCGTCTTTGCGCACCATCTCCTCTCGCATGAATTATACGGGTAGTCCTACCTCAGGGCACCATGATCGTCTCCGACTATTACACCGACCTGAAGGTTCTCGCTGATGAGATGTGCCAAGTCAGCTCTCCAATCATCATTCACCGACCATGGTGTCCTCTCTAACTTGATGAGTCGGGCCGCCTCCAACCTCTGCCTCCTCGACGACCAGATGTTTGCCAACACCACCAACTTGTTCAAGCTCGGGGAATGTTGCATGGCGCGCACCACCAAGATCATGGCCTCGTCTGCGCAACGTCTAGCAAGCCGGTAACCCCGCAGCCCCCTCATCAGTCCGGGTCCCCTAATATGAATGGCTGCTGCGGCAATGGCGGCGCCAGCCAGCCTGGTCCTCCGCAACAGCAGTAGCACGCCCTAGCATTCTACTTCCACACCGCGCCATGGACTAGTCTTGTCAATGTGTGGACCTGAACCTTCCCTTGTTAGAATAGTTTCAGAGATCAGAAAGATGTTTAAACTCTTGTAATCCTTTTCTATCTCTTCTTCTGTTTTACCTTCTCCCGATCTCCTGTAAACTCTCGTGGTGTATCCTAGCGATCGCTAACTACTTGTACGCCAAGGCTTGTCTCCTATTAATACAACACACGCTGTCCTCAGGGGTTCTACGCTTCCTATCAATAGTTTCCATGGTCATCAGAGCCTCTTCCTCCTAGATCGAAAATCCATCTAGCCAGTGGCGAAGCCACGTATAGGCCGTGTAGTCACTTGACTACATAGCTCTTTGGCAAAAACATCATACAGTAAGTATAAATCATGCAAAAAAAACATAAAAGTATGTACATTTGACTACACAACTTGGAAGTGACTACACATCATTTTGCTCTTGGCACCGCCACTGCATCTAGCCCTAGCGAAAGCCATGACCGGAACTACCTCCTCCGCCCTCGTCAGCACCATGAGTGCCCTCACCACCAATTCATCCTCCTCCATCTTCGCCCCATCATTCAGTACTACCCACGCCCCGTCCATTGGATCCCCACCGCAAGAGAAGCTAACCAGGAGCAATTTTCTCCTATGGAAGGCCATCGTGTTGCCGCAAATCAAGGGCACATAGATGCAACACTTCCTTGATCCGGCGAGCCTGTGCCACCGATCACCATCACCGTCACCAAGGACGGGAAAGAAGAGCAATGCGTCAATATGGCGCATGTTCTCTGGTATGCGCATCAACAACAGCTACAAGGGTACCTCATGGGGTCCCTCTCCCGAGAAGTCCTCGCCTAGGTTGTCACACTTCAGACGCCGGCCGAGTTCTAGGCGGCCATCAACGCCATGTTCGCTGCTCAAACCCAAGCCCAATCGATCAATACTCGAACTGCGCTGCATAATCTGAAGAAGGGCAACTCAAGCGTGGCGGACTACCTCACCAACACCAAGTCTCTCACGGATGAGATTGCCTGCGCTGGACCAGCCCTCTCCGATGGTGATATCATGTCCCACATCCTCGCCGGCCTTGATCTCGACTACAACCCCATCGTCTCCGCCCTTGCTGCCCGTGTGGAACCAGTCATGGTGCAAGAGCTCTACAGCCAACTCCTCTCCTTCGACGTCCGCATCAACATGCTTCACGGCCTGAACCCAAGACAGTCTTCTGCTAACGCCGCATCTCACGGGCACGCAACAAGTGGCCGAGGGAGCGGTCACCAGGGTCGCGGCCGTGCCAAGAGCAGCAGTGGCCGCTGGCGCGGCGCCCCCCAGTATGCTCGTCCAGGTTCAGGCACAGGGAGCGGAGGCTATGGCCAGCATGCAGGCGGTGGCTATGGTAAGAATCCAAGTGGAGGCAGCTCTGGCTATGGACAGCATGCAGGCAGCGGCGCTTCCTCCTCCAATACTCGTCGATCTCGTTTCCAGCTCTGTAAGAAGCCTGAGCATGAGGTAATGGACTGTTGGCACAGATTTGATGAGAACTTCGTCCCTGATGAAGGTCATGTAGCTGTAGCGATCAGGGAATAGCAAGAAGATGCCGGCATGGTCTGGTACGCTGATTCCGGTGCGACGGATCATATCACTAGCGAGCTTGAGAACCTTGCTGTTCGTGAGAAGTACTACCGTGGAGATCAAATTCACACCGCAAGCGGTGGAGGTATGGATATACATCACATTGGTCAAGCTATTATTAATTCCCCTACTTGCAAACGTGATCTTTTCTTAAATGATGTCATTCATGTTCCCCAAGCCGACAAAAATCTTGCATCTATGTCTCGCCTAACCGAAGATAACAATGTCTTCTTTGAAACTCATCCTAAATATTTTTTTATAAAGGATCGGGCAACGAGGGAGCTCATACATCACGGTAGATGCGTTGGAGGACTCTACCCCATCACATCAGGAGCTCTTAGTTGTCTTCGTCGTCGTCAAGTCTACTCCGTCGTCAAGCCATCCTTGCCAAGATGGCATCAAAGATTAGGACATCCATCTTCGGTCATTGTTAAGCAAGTAGTGAATAAAGGAAACCGTGTCTCATAGTTCAAATGAAGAGTCTGTTTGTGATGCTTGTCAATGTGCCAAGAGTCATCAACTACCATATCCTAGGTCAACTAGTGTTTCTCATGCTCCTTAAGAGCTTATTTTCAGTGATGTATGGGGTCATGCAAGAGATTCTTTTGGAAGAAAGAAATATTATGTTAGCTTCATTGACGATTTTAGTAAATTCACTTGGATATACTTGCTCAAATTCAAATCTGAAGTTTTTGCTATTTTACAAGGATTCCAAAAGCTTGTTGAACAACAATTTGGTAGAAAACACTACACCACAACACAGATGTAAGGGCAGTCAAACTGCCGGGACAAGGCACTTACAGGGGCAGTCAAACTGCCGGGAATGTTTTTCTCCCGGCAGATAGAACTGCCACGAGAACGGCTGCCGGGGATTATAATTCCCAGCAGATAGGGATGTGCCGGCAGTTTATATGCCATCATGCTGAAACTTCTCCCGGCAGTTCCTGTTCTCCCGGCAGATATTTTTTGCCAGCAATCATCAGCTTTCCCGGCAAATGATGGGCCAGGGGTGCCAAGTATCCCAATTAATAAGGCTATTAGACTCTAGTATTACATTTATTTCACATTTACATACACACCCCAATTCAAAAGATGACATCCATTCAAATAAAGCAAAAAGATTATGCAGATGCACATCGCATATATATTATAAATTCTGATCATCAAATATTTTACAAAGTTTTCAATTCATTGATTACACATGAAGACTTCCCTCATAATTTAGCATCTTTAGTCTCTAGACATCCGACAGTACAAGATGTAACAAACACAAAGAGTAAAGCCTGTAAGTTCTTCTGTGTGAGCTCAGAGCATATGGTTACGGCAAGGCGTCTTAATGAATCTTACAGGAACATTTTCAACCTGGACAGGAAGACATCAAATCACAAGTCATGTATTAGAAAACATTATATCCATTACATTTATTACGATACTCAGAATCTACAAAGATGCACCGCCCAACATTTTCTCAACAAATTTCCCTTCAAGGCATCGAGTGAATATTCGATTTAATAAAAAGCTAAAAAATGTCCGCAGTTTCAAGCCCGGGCACATGAATTAAGCACATCTAGTTGCCCTTCCTGGAAAGCATGACAACAGTTTCAGGTCTGGACAAATAATTAAACCCGTAATGGCATGGTGTGATTGCCTCTAATATTAAGTTTAGTTTCCTGATAGTGAAGACTCATCAAACTCTGTTTGAAAAAACTGCACATAAGACAATAGGAACAACGTTCGAGAAAAAAGAAGGGTCATCCACAACCTGTATGAATTTTTGACATCATAGGATCTAGTATTTTTGTATGAGCACACAAAGGCAACTAGTACAACAAAAAAATTCAAACATTTTTCCAGCATTAACTGACAGAAGTATAGAAACTAAAATGTTTGGTGTTTGGTTTAACTCAAAAGAACATACAGAGTTTTCTTAAAGGCATATATCATGATATTCAGGTGTGAGCTTCTGAGAGGTCAGAGGGAATAAAAGAACATTTTCAATGCTACTTTATATAGAGAGAAAAAGACAAGTCGGATATGAGAGAACCGTACAAAATACCCTTTCACCAATCAGATCACAAAGTAGTATCATGATTCCTGAAGAACACACACAAACATGCAAATTAGATTGCAAGTAAAGATCAATCTGTAACCATTGCAGTCATAGATACAGAAAATTAATCAAGAAATTCCAGAGTTTACTACATACAACTCTACTGCCGATTAAAAGTTTACTTCTCAAATAATGATAAAGATCTGTATTGAAGTGTAGTATCTTGGACCTTCAATCTCACAACACTGTAGGAGCAGTATACTGTAAGTTTAAAAGCTAAATAATGTCCGGACTTTCATCTTACAACAACATTATGTATGGCCTTGTTAGAGTGGAAGAACTAGACAAGACACACAAATTAAGCACATCTAGTTGCCTAGTAAGAATTTACCAGTACTAGCAGGCAGAGGCGTGGCGGACCACCGACAACTTTTTACATACGCTGTAGAGGGGCCAAATAAGATATGAGAAGAAGATTTTTTTTTATATGTATACAATCATGATCTTGTGAAGAACTGTTTCATGTATGTCTGAAGAGAGAACCCGACATCAGGTAAAGCATTTGACTCAGAAATCAGAAAGTGAGGTGCCTTACTGTGGTACAAATGGAAAAATATAACCGGAGTAAGAAAGGTCATTGTGAAGTTATATCAGACATTCAACTATTCAAGGTCCACTGAGTTGAATAATTTGTTCTTAAAAGAAGTCATACAGCAGCACGTTTGGAAAAGAATGAAAGGTGATATATAGCATACCTGATTACACATATGTAGCCTTGTACAGGAAGACTTTATGTTTTGACACATTAATAGAGTTGTTCAAGTTCGCCAAAGAAAAGAAGAACCAGGAAGCCAAGAGAAAATCCTAACATGAATGATGATAAACTGAACCAATGAAACAGGGTAGTTCGTGTACTATATAGTAATCTTGAAAATAATAAAGATATGAGAAGAGCATACAACCATAGGTGTCACGGTGATCCTTGGCAATAAATAAAATGATGTTCAAAATCACAAGTTCCAACAAAAGGTGAAAAACTTGATTCCTTTGCTAGAGACCTTGAGTTTAATTCATTCACCAGAAAATCGGCTTGTAGTGAAGCTTTGTTTTTATTCACAGGACAAAAAACAGGAAGCCAGGTTAAGTTAAAAAATTGCATTCATTGTCTTTAAAATTTCAAGAATAAAATATCGATAAGTTTGAACATTTTTGGTCAGATTTGTGATCCAGATACTCCAATATTTTGTAGAAAAAACAATGTGCACTACGAACAAATCTGGTGGGCCTTCTTCCTTTTATGTTTAGCTGAGATGACGATTGTTAAGGTTCATAGACAGCATATTATTTCATTAGAGGAAGTGTAAACACATTAAGAGGGTAAAGGGACCTTGCTAATTCTAATCATAAACAATTATAAGGTCATATACTCACTGTATTCGAAACAAAGTTAATTTTCACTGTATCTTGTTAGCATAGCAACCATTAATCTAAGCAGGCATAACTCTGAGGCAATGACTTCCTAGGTTCAAAAGCTTATGTACTATTAAAGAGTAATAGATATACACATACTTCAGGCTGGTTATGTTACTTTCTATAGTGGAGCTAACTATGGTAGTATAATCTCCATTTTTTATCGAGGGCTACATTTAACACCCCACCATTTAACATCAAAGATTCTGAATACAAAATGATAACAGTATGAGCACCATACTCATCTCGACAACATCATCAGACCATCCCTCGTCTCGTACTGCACTGTATGTTCCTTCCATGATTCTATCAAGCAGCTGAAAAGTTAATGTTGGCAAAAATTGTGGTAGCATGAGGAAAATAATTGCACTTAACATTGCATATTATCCTGGAATAACAGTTAGCCATAGTGAGTAAACTTTCTCGAGCTATATAACAAATGTCTTCAGTTGTGCAATGTCTGAACCTGAATAAAAAAAGATGGATCCATGTACCTAAAAAGGGTGGATACAGACACACGAAATTTTACTAATCATAGGAGGGTACACGTACACTAACTTGGCTGAAACCCTTTGCAAATCACGAGCACTAGGAAATTCTCGAAAAATCTACCACTGCTAGAACCAGTCTCCAATCCTTTCACTAATAGCACCTCCATCAATTTGGCAGCAAAAGAAAAAAAACAGCAATACGGAAGAATTACTAACTCGGTGGATGGGGGATGTAGGAGGGAGGGGAAATCTGGCTTCGTACTTACAACTGGACAATACCCACCGTCAGTTCTCATTGAGCAGAAAGAGAGATTCACTACATTGGCAAGGAAAATCTCACCTGCATCGGGTTTCCACCGGCACGGATCTAAGTGGAGAGGCACCGTGCTCGCCGCCATCGGGGAGGAGGGCGTGGTCGGGAGCCCCCCATGCTCGCCAGCGTGAACGGCCGCGGAGAAGAGGAGCACGATGCCATGGTGGACCCCTGGGAAGGCACTGCTTCCTCTTGCGCTTTCCGTTGCCGACGACGGCAATGGTCTGGGTGGAGGGCGGCCGACGGCCCCGACCTGGAGTGATTGGCGGCTGCGGTCACTTGGGTGCTCGGCGGCGCCGCTCTGGAGCGGTGGAGGGCGACGGCAGCACGGCTCGGCATGGAGGGCGACTGCGGCACGGCTCGGCATGCAGGGCGACGGCGGTACTGCTCGGGATGGAGGGAGGTCGGCGGCGGTGGGATGGCTGGGGGCGGCGACGGCGGTGGGGATGGCTGAGGGCGGCGGCGGCGGTGGTCTGGTGGGGGGCAGCGGCGGCGGCGGTGGCGGCGATCTGGTGGAGCGGACGAAGGATTTGGGCGTCGATTTGGGGGCGGCGCTGCTATCTGGCTTTTTCTGGGGGCGCTGCTATCTGGTGGAGGGCTGGCGCGTACGCGTTTGTTTTGGGCCAAAATTTGGTCACTCGCGCGCTTTCCCACCGTGCTTAGGCCCCGATAATTTTCGGTCTCGCAGCCGGTCCCGGCAGATTGTAAGCCGTGGTTTGGTTGTTCGGGCAGATAATGCGCCCTAAAATGTACTGGCAGTTCGTGTGCTGTCATCGCTTAAGTTCTCTCGGCGGTTTCTTTGCCCTGACATATTTGTACCGGCAGAAACAAATGTCCCGGCAGTTCTTTTGCCCTAGGTCGGATATTTCTCCCGGCAGTTAACTGCCCCCAATCAAGTGTTGTGGTGTAGTGAAAATCCTCAAAATCCAAAGTGACTTGGGAGGTGAGTATGAAAAACTCAACTCTTTCTTTCGAGATATAGGCATAGAACATCATGTATCTTGCTTGCATGCCCACCAACAAAACGGCTCTGCCAAATGTAAACATCGCCACATTGTGGAAGTTGGCATTTCTCTACTTGCACATGCATCAATGCCACTTAAGTATTGGGATGAAGCTTCCATTGCAGCCACCTATCTCATCAATCGTTTTCCTAGCAAAGTGATTAGAAATTTCACTCCTTTAGAACGATTGTTTCATCAAAAAACAGACTACAATTCTCTCAAAATATCTGGGTGTGCTTGCTATCCAAATTTACGTCCTTACAATCGCCACAAACTTGAGTTTAGTTCCAATCAATGCGTTTTTATTGGCTATAGCAATCTTCACAAAGGATACAAATGTCTTGAAGTTGCAACTGGACGCATTTATATTTCGCGCGATGTTGTTTTTGATGAAACTATACCCCCCTTTGCAAAGCTTCATCCCAATGCAGGCGCCCTTCTACGTGCTGAAATAGCACTTCTTCCAGAATTTCTCCCTAGTCCAGATCACTGGGGGAGGGGGAACTAACTAATGATACTGATCCTGTGACTAATCCAAAAGAAAAAGAAAATTACGTCGCTGTTGACTGTGCAGATCAGGAACGTCATTTGATGTATGAGGAAACAGCCAACGGAGACAACGGAGACAGCACCAGATCCCAGGTGGACTCAGGTGCACAGCCTTCGTCAGCGCCTGGCAGTGCGCGATCCCAGGAGGATCTCGGCGACAGGCGGCCAGCTGGGCGTGCAGCCACACCGGACTGCGCAGTGGTCGACAACGTGAGGCCCAGCGGCCCAGCCAATGCATGGGCGAGCAACTTGTCTCGCTCCACGTCCAAGCGAGGCAGCCCACCAGGGGACCAGGCGACCACTGTGGGGCCTAGCGCTGGCTCTTTGTGCCGCACGCCTGGGTGCGGGTCGCCCGATAGCGCTACCTGGCGCGTGACTAGTGGCGGAGGAAACTCGAGGCAGATCCCTGCCGAGGATTCTGTCTTGGATCGGGAACCGGCCCTGGATCCGATGGGATCTTCTGTGGCCACAACAGCTTTGTCTGGATCCTCTGCGTCAGAAGGGACAGAACAGCCCAGGTCTTCTGTGCTAAGGACAGCAGCGCCTTCTCATGTGCCAGAAATTCCGACACATATTACAAGGTCAAAAACAGGTGTTGTTCAACCAAAAGAATACAAGGATGGTACAATAAGGTATGACAAGATTAAGCTCACTTTTCTCACTAGTACTGGTGAACCTATTCATTTATATGATGCACTTGCCCATGATGAATGGAAAAAGGCTATAGATATTGAATATCATGCGCTTATGGATAATAAAACTTGGCATCTATTACCACCAGACACTACTAGGAAAAGGCCTACTAGTGACGCACCAGTTTTGCCTACTAATGGCGCACTGCTGATGCGCCACTAGTACCACGCCACTAGTATTTTTTACTAATGGCGCACTACAGGTGCGCCATTACTAGTTTTCGAAAAATTTGAAATTTTTTTTGAAAAAAAATTACTAGTGGCGCACCGTGGATGTGGTGTGCCATTACTAATTTAACTAGTAATGGCACACTATCCCTGGTGCGCCTTTACTAGTTTTGAAAAAATAAATAAATAAATTGAAAAAAAAATTGATTTTTTTTACTAATGGCGCACCGTGAATGTGGTGCGCCATTACTAGTTTTACTAGTAATGGCGCACTATCCCCTGGTGCGCCATTACTAGTTTAAAAAAACCTTGTTACAAATGGCGCACCGTGGATGTGGTGCGCCATTAGTATTTGGACACTAATGGCGCACCAACACATGGTGCGCCATTAGTATATAGTAGTGGCGCACCACATGTCTGGTGCGCCATTAGTGTCAATTTCCTCTATAGCCTTTTTTCTAGTAGTGAGAAAAAGTAAAAAAAAGTCATTGACTGTAAATGGGTCTACAAGATAAAGAGAAAGTCAGATGGTAGTATAGACAGATACAAGGCTAGACTAGTTGCAAAAGGATTTAAACAAAGGTTTGGCATGGATTATGAAGATACATTGGATGTTTTATATAACTTTTTTTGTATTTTATATCTTTTTTGGGACTAACCTATTAACCCAGTGCCAGTGACAGTTGCTCTTTTTTTTGCTTGTTTTTGGTTTTTGAGGAATCAGTACCAAACTAAGTTCAAATGCTACAATTGTTTTACATTTTTTTAGACAAGGCAACAGGGCGCGCCCAGTTACCTTATGTTCCTCTCATGGCTCCGTCTAACCTAATTCAACCTATATAAATTTTCTTAGATCAGGAAACCAACACAGAGTCACCCAAAATACATTTTCCGTTGCCGTAATTTTCTATTTTTTCGTAATCCCATCTGAAGGCCTTTTCGGTACTCTGCCGGAGAGGGAATCGATCACGGAGGGCTTCTACATCATCCTTGCTGCCCTCTGGTGATGCGTGAGTAGTTGACCACAGACCTAGGGGTCCATAGCTAGTAGCTAGATGTTTTATTCTCTCTCTTTGATCTTCAATACAATGTTCTCCTCGATGTTCTTAGAGTTTTACTCGATGTAATCTTCTTTTACGGTGTGATTGTCGGGATCCAATGAATTGTGGGTTTATAATCTGAATACTCCTAAGAAGTAATCGAGTCTTTTCTGAACTTCATTATGCATGATTATTATAGCTTTTTATTTCTACTTTTATCATACATAAGAACATAAAAATACCTTGCTATAAATTTCTATTTTATTTTATTTTATCTTTGCAATTTATCTATTTATGACTACGATATTTAATCCTGCAAGTAGCCGCCAAGGGGATTGACAACCCTCTTGTTTGCGTTGGGTGCAAGTATTTGCTTGTGTGTGTAGGTACTGTTCACGAGACTTTGCGTGATTCTCCTACTGGATTGATAACATCGGTTCTAACTGAGAAAATATTTATCTCTATTGTGCTACATCTCCTCTCCTGTTCGGAGAAATCCTAACGCAGTTTACAAGTAGCACCGTGCTGCGGCCGATGGGCAGTCGAGCTACCGCGCCACCGCGGATGGGCAGATCTTCCACTGCATTGCCTCGGATGGACGGACCCGCCACCTCGCCCCCTCGAATGGGCAGATCTTCAACCACGTTGCCTATGGTGGACGGATCAGCCACCTCGCCACCTTGGATGGCAGATCTTCCACCACGCTGCTTCTGATGGGCGAATCACCCACCTCTCGCCCCCATGGATGAGCAGATCTTCCACCGCGCCACCGCGGAGGGGAAGATCTACCACCTTGTCATCTAGGATGGGTTGATCAGCCCACGCGCCGCCGCGGAAGGGCGGAGCACGAGGGCAGATGGCGGGCGTGCGAATAGGTGGTTGGTGCTCGGGTTTGGGTGTCGAATTGGTAAGGGCAAGGGGAATGGAAGAAAAATAGAGTAGCAAGGCCTACGACCCAGACGAATTAAACTGACACGGGCAGTTGTGAAATACAAACCGCCTGCGCTGACGAGAAATTTGAGGCGGTTAGAAAAGAGAAACTGTCTCTAATGTTTGTTACAGACGGTTTCACATTTCTAATCGCCTCCAGAGTTGTCCACCGGAATGTAAACCGCCCATGCTGAATGTATTACACACGGCTTTGACCAACTTGGTCACAACCGTCTTGATTGGCCGCTGCTAATGCTCATTTTTCTATTAATCAGGTTTGTTTACTGAGTACCCAATGAAATACACTCAGCAAACATCCTGACAGTTAACAAATAAAAAAAATTGATAGTGAATTATGTGGCTGATGTTATTTAGATGGAACTTGACTCTTGTTTTTTATATTGGTAAAGATGGAGATGAAAATGAAAACTTTTTTTTTGCGAAAACATTTCTTGATGGTCAGTTAGAAGAAAAATGAGTCAAGACATCTAGATGAAAGAGAGACATACAAGGAGAAAACAAATGTTGAAAAATGATGAACATTTGATTCTTATCTTCTAGATGTGGACTCGATGTGTGCGCCGACGATGCTGAAAGCAACACGTGCCTGTCCATGACATGCCGGTTGAACAGCACTACTACTCCCTCTGCTCATTAGAGCATCTTCAACAGGCGTCGAACACGCCGCGCGCAAAAAACTGATTTGTCGCGCGCCTATCATCTTGTTTGACGTGGCGCGCAGTGCTGCCTCCAGCAGCCGCGCTAAAATGCAGCGCGCGCCGCTCCAGCAGCGCGTAAAAATGCAGCATGCGTGACTCGCCGGTGCATTGCATATAACATTTTGAACACAAAATAATGTTGATGAAACATTCAAAATGCAATGAACATGACATATAAAATTTCACACAAACAAGTTGATGAAGAAAAGTTCATGCCCACAAGTTCAAAATCATACCCACAAGTTCATCCAACCAAATTCAAAAGGCAAATCAAGTTCAATACACAAATGAAAGACACATCATTCCTCGTCCTCGTCTTGATCTTCGGAAGACAATTCTTCCGCCTCCGAAGATGAATCTTCCTCCCTCTCCTCATCGCGCACCGCATCACGTGAAGCTCCGACGGTGTTGGCAAGATCTTCAACGGCATCTTCATGGGAATGTGTGCGAGGAGGCACATCGAAAAACATTCCGCCCATGACGGCTGGAGGTGCACCCATGCCTCCCATGAGAGAAGCAAAACTCATGCCTCCCATGGTGGCCATAGCGTCGGGGGGTGCTCCAAAGCCAGCCATGCCTCCCATTGCACCGCCCACGGTAGCACTACTAGGGAAAACCTTATACACAGAAATTTAGCAACAACGCGGGTTAAAAAAGGGCGCTAGTGGTAGATAGCAGTAGCGGTTCAGAATAAACCGCGCTGCAGATACGATTCTAGCAGTAGCGTGTGTGCCCGTAAAAGCGCTACTACTAATATTCTCATTGCTGGAACGATGGGCTACACATAGCAGTAGCGGCCTTGCAGGAAGCGCGCTACCGCTAGGGCATGAGTAGCAGCGCGTTTCCCTGTAATAGCGCTACTGCTTATGGAAATAAAATAAAATAAAAAACAAATAGAAAAGTAAATGAAAATGAAAGAAACAAAAAAAGGAGAAAGAAAAAAATGTAAAGCAAAACAAATGAAAAAGCGAAAAAAACAGAGAAAGGCTTAGCTGTAGCGTGTGTTAGTAAGAGGCGCTGTAGCTAACGCAGCTGCATCGCGTTTCCAGGGCCCCTGCTATAGAAACAAAAAAGGAAATAAAAAAGAGAGAAAATTACATATGTATAGCAGTAGCGCGTTTTGGAAAAAGCGCTATAGCTACCTTAGCTATAGCGCGTTCTGCGAAATGCGCTACCGCTAGTTTTGACTTAACCAAAATACCGTTCCCCCCGGCCACCACTTGCCCCCAAATCTCTCGACCCACTCCGCCGTCGTCTCCCCAATTCGCCGTCTCCCCAATTCGCCGTCGCCCCACTTCGCCGCCGTCTCCTGCCGACGTCGACGCCCCCCGAGCCACCGGAGCCGTGCGCCGTCGACGCCACCGGAGCCGCCCCCAACGCCACGGAGCCGCGCGGCCTCATCAACACCACCGGAGCCGCCGTCGACGCCACCGGATCCTCCCTCGCCACAACTGCCTCCCTCGCCGTCACCGGAGACGCCCCTGCCTCCCTCGCCACCATCGGAGCCATCCTCTGTAAGCCCCCACCCCTCCTCTCTCTCTCATGCATAGGTTAGCTAGTTTAATTATGTTAATTATCTAGGTTAGGGGAAAAAATTTAGTTAGGGCTTTGACAGAGAAGTTATTAGGTTAACTAGTTTAATTAGGTTAATTACCTAGGTTAGTGCAAAAATTTAGTTAGGGCTTTGACAGCGAACTAGTCAGGTTAACTAGTTTAATTAGGTTAATTATCTAGGTTATTTAGGCAAGTTTTATTTTAAAGATGATCCCTTCCTAGACTTTTATTGTTGATTATATCTTTTCATTGAAGTGGTCATGTTGTTTGTGCCCAAGTGGCTTTGTTGTTTGAATGAAGCTGAGTGGCCTATATATGTTTTGCCGAAATGTTGATTCATTTCCATTCTGGCAAATTTCAGGTTCTCGATTTCTCCACTTTTTAGCAAAGGTCATGCCGAAATTTTCCGCGAATTTCGGCATGACTTGTGCTACAAACTAGGACATATCGAGTTCCCAGGATTTGCCGCACCAGGAAGGAGTCAACGTTCCTACAAAACATAAGCCTTTTGTATGTCATTATTCATTTTATTAGGTCTAGAATTAATTTACTAGATTTAATCGTAGGAAACATGGCTAGCAACGATGAAGGACAGGGTTGAAACGAATCGGATGCGGATGCGGCTCAAATGAGTTAGGGTTCATGTAAGGGTGTGGAAACGAATCAAATTTCTAAGATGAATCATAAAACGAGTAAAATTTGACCACTTATTTCACTTTATAGTTGGATAATTGGAATATCCGCTACCACTTTCCACCCCTAGGTTTATCAAATTAGATGGTAATTAGGGTAGTAGTTCCTAGGTACTAATTAGTTAGTAAGAACTTGTTGCTATTTTTATTTATAGTAAGTTTATTTTTAGTAAGAACTAGTTGAATTGATAGAACTAGTTAGTAAGAACTTGTTGCTATTTTTTTAGTTAAAGCAATTTTTCTTGCATCGACGTGGACGATGCCTATCCCGCATCCTCGTCGTCTCCAGTTATACCATTATGTAAGTTTATCAATCATATTTATGTCTTTGATATTGTTTATTCAAAAATAGATGACAACTAATTTGTATTGTCAGCTTATTTCGGTGCAAGCAAACATGTCCAGGGCTTGGTAGACAGGACCTACCACTGTCCCAAAACTGAACTCAACTGCGAGGAGCTAAGTCATTATGTTTCATGGCTTGAGGATCTTGATACTGTCAAGACAAATTTTCTTCCTGCATTTAGAAATGTTAGTACTAAAAACGTGCGACCAATAGTGTTCGTAATGAACTACGGTCACATATATTTAGGAAGGATGGTAAGATTTTTACTATTTGTCCTCAGTGCATCTTTTCCATACATCATTTTTGAAGCTAAACTTCATTGCTAAGTATGTTACCATAGATATTCTTCAACAGGGACTCCCGATGAATGTTGTGCCTTATGGGATCGAGACTAAATGTACCATGAGTATTATTAGCTTACGGCCAAGATATCCTACAGATTACTTTAGTGCATTCAAGATTAGCGACGGATGCTTAATAGTGCAAGACTGGACTAAATATGTGATGGGGGAGCGCAGAGAAGTACTACGGGGCAGCAAACAGATGCGCTACCCACGATTAGGAGACATGTTCATCTGCATGCTCCAACTTGATCAAGGAGGAGAGCTATGTTGGAAATATGCCCTAGAGGCAATAATAAATTGGTTATTATTATATTTCATTGTTCATGATAACCGTTTATTATCCATGCTAGAATTGTATTGATAGGAAACTCGGATACATGTGTGGATACATAGACAACACCATGTCCCTAGTAAGCCTCTAGTTGACTAGCTCGTTGATCAATAAGATGGTTACGGTTTCCTGACCATGGACATTGGATGTCGTTGATAACGGGATCACATCATTAGGAGAATGATGTGATGGACAAGACCCAATCCTAAGCCTAGCACAAAGATCGTGTAGTTCGTATGCTAAAGCTTTTCTAATGTCAAGTATCATTTCCTTAGACCATGAGATTGTGCAACTCCCGGATACCATAGGAGTGCTTTGGGTGTGCCAAACGTCACAACGTAACTGGGTGGCTATAAAGGTTCACTATAGGTATCTCCGAAAGTGTCTGTTGGGTTGGCACGAATCGAGACTGGGATTTGTCACTCCATGTAACGGAGAGGTATCTCTGGGCCCACTCGGTAGGACATCATCATAATGTGCACAATGTGACCAAGGAGTTGATCACGGGATGATGTGTTATGGAACGAGTAAAGAGACTTGCCGGTAACGAGATTGAACAAGGTATCGGGATACCAACGATCGAATCTCGGGCAAGTATTGTACCAATAGACAAAGGGAACTGTATACGGGATTGATTGAATCCTTGACATCGTGGTTCATCCGATGAGATCATCGTGGAGCATGTGGGAGCCAACATGGGTATCCAGATCCCGCTGTTGGTTATTGACCGGAGAGTTGTCTCGGCCATGTCTGCATGACTCCCGAGCCCGTAGGGTCTACACACTTAAGGTTCGTGTTGGGTTTCGTAGTAATTTCAAACATTTCCTATGCACACTCAAGATCATGGTGATGCATAGCAACGAGAGGGGAGAGTGTGATCTACGTACCCTTGTAGATCGACTGCGGAAGCGTTAGCACAACGCGGTTGATGTAGTCGTACGTCTTCACGATTCGACCGATCCAAGCACCGTTACTCCGGCACCTCCGAGTTCTTGGCACACGTTCAGCTCGATGACGTTCCCCGGGCTCCGATCCAGCAAAGCTTCGGGGAGGAGTTCCGTCTGCACGACGGCGTGGTGACGATGAAGATGTTCTACCGGCGCAGAGCTTCGCCTAAGCACTGCAACGATATGACCGAGGTGGAATATGGTGGAGGGGGGCACCGCACACGGCTAAGAAACGATCACGAAGATCAACTTGTGTGTCTAGAGGTGCCCCCCTGCCCCCGTATATAAAGGGGCAAGGGGGAGGAGGCCGGCCCTAGGAGAGGCGCGCCAGGTGTGGAGTCCTACTAGGACTCCAAGTCCTAGTAGGAGTCCACCAAGAGGGGAGGAAGGGAGAAGGAAGTGGAGGAGAAGGAAAGGTGGCCGGCCCCCTTTTCCCTAGTCCAATTCGGACCAGAGGGGAGGGGGGGCGCAGCAGCCCCTTGGCCCTTTCTCCTCTTCCCACTAAAGCCCATCAAGGCCCATTGCTTCTCCCGTAACTACCCGGTACTCTGAAAAATACCCGAATCACTCGGAACCTTTCCGATGTCCGAATATAGTCGTCCAATATATCGATCTTTACGTCTCGACCATTTCGAGACTCATCGTCATGTCCCCGATCTCATTCGGGCCTCCGAACTCCTTCGGTACATCAAAACTCATAAACTCATAATATAACTGTCATCAAAACCTTAAGCGTGCGGACCCTACGGTTCGAGAACAATGTAGACATGACCGAGACACGTCTCCGGTCAATAACCAATAGTGGGACCTGGATGCCCATATTGGCTCCTACATATTCTACGAAGATCTTTATCGGTCAGACCGCATAACAACATACGTTGTTCCCTTTGTCATCGGTATGTTACTTGCCTGAGATTCGATCGTCGGTATCCAATACCTAGTTCAATCTCGTTACCGGCAAGTCTCTTTACTCGTTCCGTAATACATCATCTCGCAACTAACTCATTAGTTGCAATGCTTGCAAGGCTTATGTGATGTGCATTACCGTGAGGGCCCAGAGATACCTCTCCGACAATCGGAGTGACAAATCCTAATCTCGAAATATGCCAACCCAACATCTACCTTTGGAGACACCTATAGAGCACCTTTATAATCACCCATTTACGTTGTGACGTTTGGTAGCACACAAAGTGTTCCTCCGGTAAATGGGAGTTGCATAATTTCATAGTCACAGGAACATGTATAAGTCATGAAGAAAGCAATAGCAACATACTAAATGATCGGGTGCTAAGCTAATGGAATGGGTCATGTCAATAAAATCATTCATCTAATGATGTGATCCGTTAATCAAATAACAACTCTTTGTCCATGATTAGGAAACATAACCATCTTTGATTAACGAGCTAGTCAAGTAGAGGCATACTAGTGACACTCTGTTTGTCTATGTATTCACACATGTATTATGTTTCCGGTTAATACAGTTCTAGCTTGAATAATAAACATTTATAATGAAATAAGGAAAGAAATAATAACTTTATTATTGCCTCTAGGGCATATTTCCTTCAGTTCGGTGACGCTAGAGTTGTTATGGGAAATAGTATGTGGTTACCGAAGGTAGTTCGGAGTCCCGGATGAGATTTCAGATGTCACGAGGAGTTCTGGAATGGTCCGGCGGTGAAGATCGATATATTGGACGAAGGGTATTGGAGTCCGGAAGTGTTCCGGGGGTACCAGGCTATGGCCAGCATATGACCGAAAGGTGTTTCGGGAGCCCCGACAAGTGTTGAAGGGCCTCATGGGCCAAAGGGGAAGGGGCAAACCTGCCCACTAAGGGGTGGTGCGCCCCCCACACCCTTTCCCACATTACTTGGGGAGGTGGGGCGCCTCCACCTGGCTTGGGAGGCAAGCCTCCACCTGCTTGGCTTGGGGGGCAAGTCTCCCTAGGATTTTCCCTAGGGAGATCCCATCTGCCTGGCCGCCGCCCCTAGGGGAAACCCTAGGGCTCCTCCCCCTCTCACCTTGACCCTATATATAGTGGAGGGGTGGGAGGGCAGCCGCACCTCTTCCCTGGCGCAGCCCTCCCTCCTCCTACACCTCCTGCTCCTCCATAGTGCTTGGCGAAGCCCTGCTGGAGAACCACGAGCTCCATTGCCACCATGCCGTCGTGCTGCTGGAGTTCTCCCTCAACTTCTCCTCTCCCCTTGCTGGATCAAGAAGGAGGAGACGTCCCCGGGCTGTACGTGTGTTGAACGCGGAGGCGCCGTCCGTTCGGCGCTAGATCGGAATCAACCGCGATCTGAATCGCTGCGAGTACGACTCCTTCATCCGCGTTCTTGCAACGCTTCCGCTTAGCGATCTACAAGGGTATGTAGATGCCTCTCCTTCCCCTCGTTGCTAGACTACTCCATAGATTGATCTTGGTGATGCGTAGAAAATTTTAAATTTCTGCTACGATCCCCAACAGTGGCATTATGAGCTAGGTCTATGCGTAGTTTCTATGCACGAGTAGAACACAAAGCAGTTGTGGGCGTCAATATTGTCAATTTACTTGCCGTTACTAGTCTTATCTTGATTCAGCGGCATCGTGGGATGAAGCGGCCCGGACCGACCTTACACGTACGCTTACGTGAGACTGGTTCCACCGACTGGCATGCACTGGTTGCATAAGGTGGCTAGCGGGTGTCTGTCTCTCCCACTTTAGTCGGATCAGATTCGATGAAAAGGGTCCTTATGAAGGGTAAATAGAAATTGGCATATCATGTTGTGGTTTTCGCGTAGGTAAGAAACGTTCTTGCTAGAAACCTATAGCAGCCACGAAAAAACTTGCAACAACAATTAGAGGACGTCTAAGTTGTTTTTGCAGCATATGTCGTGTGATGTGATATGGCCAAAAGGATGTGATGAATGATATATGTGATGTATGAGATTGATCATGTTCTTGTAATAGGAATCACGAATTGCATGTCAATGAGTATGACAACCGGCATGAGCCATAGGAGTTGTCTTAATTTATTTATGACCTGCGTGTCAACTTAAACGTCATGTAATTACTTTACTTAATTGCTAAAGCGTTAGCCATAGTAGTAGAAGTAATGGATGACGAGACAACTTCAAGAAGACACGATGATGGAGATCATGATGATGGAGATCATGGTGTCATGTCGGTGACAACGATGATCATGGAGCCCCGAAGATGGAGATCAAAAGGAGCAAAATGATATTGGCCATATCATGTCACTATTTGATTGCATGTGATGTTTATCATGTTTTACATCTTATTTGCGTAGAACGACGGTAGCTTAAATAAGATGATCCCTTGCAATAATTTCAAGAATTGTGTTCCCCCTAACTGTGCACCGTTGCGAAGGTTCGTTGTTTTGAAGCACCACGTGACGATCGGGTGTGATAGATTCTAACGTTCGAATACAACGGGTGTTGACGAGCCTAGCATGTACAGACATGGCCTCGGGACACATGCGAAACACTTAGGTTGACTTGACGAGCCTAGCATGTACAGACATGGCCTCGGAACACGGAAGACCGAAAGGTCGAACATGAGTCGTGTAGAAGATACGATCAACATGAGATGTTCACCATTGATGACTAGTCCGTCTCACGTGATGATCGGCCACGGCCTAGTTGCTTCGGATCATGTTTCACTTAGATGACTAGAGGGATGTCTATCTGAGTGGGAGTTCATTAAATAATTTGATTAGATGAACTCAATTATCATGAACATAGTCTAAATTGTCTTTGCAAATATGTTGTAGATAAATAGCTCATGTTGTAGCTCCCTGTTTCAATACGTTCCTAGAGAAAGATTAAGTTGAAAGATATTGTAAGCAATGATGCGGACTAGGTCCGTAGTCCGAGGAGTGTCCTCACTGCTACACAGAAGGCTTACGTCTTTGATGCACCGCTCGATGTGCAAACCCCTACAACGTCGTCTTAGGATGTTGTGAACACCTGACAGACACATTCTGATGACTGCTTGATAGTTTAGTGCACCATACTTTACGGCTTAGAATCGGGATTCCAATGATGTGTTGAACGCCATAGAACATATAAGATGTTCCAAGAGCTGAAATTGGGATTTCAGGCTCATGACCGTGTTGAGAGGTGTGAGACCTCTGACAAGTTCTTTAGCCAACAAGATGGAGGAGAATAGCTCAGCTAGTGAGCATGTGCTCAGAATGTCTGGGTGCTACAATCACTTAAATCAAGTGGGAGTTAAACTTCCAGATAAGATAGTGATTGATAGAGTTCTCTAGCCACTATCACTAAGCTACTAGATCTTCGTGATGAACTATGACATGCAAGGGATGGAGTTGATCCCGGAGCTGTTCGCGGTGCTTAAGACCGCAAAAGGTAGAAATCAAGAAGGAGCATCAAGTGTTGAAGGTTTAACAAGACCACTGGTTTCAAGAAGGGCAAGGGCTAGAAGGGAAACTTCATGGATGGCAAACCAGTTGCCGCTCCAGTGAAGGAACCCAAGGTTGAACCCAAACCCGAGACTAAGTGCTTCTATTGTAAGGGGAACGGTCACTGGTAGCGTAATTACCCCAAATGGATGGTAGAAAAGAAGGCTGGCAACTTCAACAAAGTATATACATGTTATTAATGTGTACCTCACTAGTACTCCTGGTAGTACCTGGGTATTGGATACTGGTTCAGTTGCTATTATTGGTGACTTGAAGCAAAAGCTTCGGACTAAACGGAGACTGGCTAAGGGCGAGGTGACGATGTGTGTTGGAAGTGTTTCCAAAGTTGATGAGATCACCATCGCACGCTCCATCTGCCTTCGGGATTAGTATTGAACCTAGATAAATGTTATCAGGTGTCTACGTTGAGCATGAATATGATTAGATCATGTTCATTGCAATACGGTTATTCATTTAAGTTAGAGAATAATGGTTATTCTGTTTACATGAATAATACCTTCCATGGTCATGCACCCTATGTGAATGGCTCAGTGAATCTCGGTCGTAGTAATACACATGTTCACGCCAAAAGATATAGATAGTACCACTTTCTTGTGGCACTGCCGCTTAGGTCATATTGGCGTAAGATGCATGAAGAAACTCCATGTCGATGGATGTTTGGAGTCACTTGATTTTGAATCGCTTGACACATGCGAGCCGTGCCTCATGGGCAGGATGACTAAGACCCCGTTTTCAGGTACAATGAAATGGGCAAGTGACTTGTTGGAGATCATACATGCTGATGCGTGTGATCCAATGAGAATTGAAGCGTGCAGTGGATATCGCTATTTTCTCCTCTTCACTGACGATTTGAGTAGATATAGGTATATTTACTTAATGAAGCACAAGTCTGAAACGTTTGAAAAGTTCAAGCGATTTCAGAGTGAAGTTAAGAATCATCATAACAAGAAGATCAAATTCCTACGATCTGATCAATGAGAATTTCTGAGTTATGAGTTTGGCAAACACTTAAGACATTGTGGAATTGTTTCACAGTTGAAGCCACCTGGAACACCACAAGGTAATGGTGTGTCCGGACATCGTAATCGAACCTTATGAGATATGGTGCGATCTATGATGTCTCTTACCGATCTACCGCTATTATTTTGAGGTTATGCATTAGAGACAGCTGCATTCACTTTAGATAGGACACCATATAAGTCCGTTGAGACGACGCCGTATGAACATTGGTTTGGCAAGAAACCAAAGTTGTCGTTTCTTAATGTTTGGGGCTGCGATGCTTAAGGCTTCAGCCGGAGAAGCTCGAACCCAAAGCGGACAAACACATCTTCATAGGATACCCAAAGGTGATAGTTGGGTATACCTTCTATCTCAGATCCGAGGGCAAATTGTTTGTCGCTAAGAACGGGTCCTTTCTTGAGAAGGAGTTTGAATTGAGTGGGAGGAAGATAGAACTTGATGAGGTTGTCGAACCTTTACTTCAACCAGAGAGTGCTGCAACACAGAAAGATGTTTTCTGTGGCACCTACATCTGTTGAATAGGAAGTTAATGATAGTAATCATGAAGCTTCGGATCAAGTTGCTATCGAACCTCATAGGTCGACAAGGATATGTACTACTCCTGAGTGGTACGGTAATCATGTCTTAGATATCATGCTGTTAGACAACAATGAACCTACGAGCTATGGAGAAGCGATGGTGGGCCCGTATTCCGACAGATGGTTAGAAGCCATGAAATCCGAGATAGGATCCATGTATGAGAACAAAGTATGGACTTTGGTGGACTTGCCCGATGATCGTCAAGCCATTGAGATAAATGGATCTTTAAGAAGAAGACGGACGTGGGCGGTAATGTTACCGTCTATGAAGCTCGACTTGTGGGAAAGAGTCTTTTCACAAGTTCAAGGAGTTGACTACAATGAGAATTTCTCACCCATAGCGATGCTTAAGTCCGTCGGAATCATGTTAGCATTAGCTGTACTTTTCGATTATGAAATCTGACAGATGGATGTCAAAACAAGTTTTCTTACCAGTTTTCGTAAGAAAGAGTTGTATGTGATACAATCAAAGTTTTGTCGATCCTAAGGATGCTAAAAGGTATGCTGGTTCCAGCGATCCTTCTATGGACTAGAGCAAGCATCTCGGAGTCAGAATATATGCTTTGATGGAGTGATCAAAGCTTTTAGGTTTATACAATGTTTGCTAGAAACTTGTATTTACAAGAAAGTGAGTGGGAGCACTACAACATTTATGATAAGTATATGTGGATGACATATTGTTGATTCGAAATGATGTAGAATTTCTGGAAAGCATAAACGGTTGTTTGAAGAGTGATTTTCAAAGGAAGGCCTGGACAAAGCTGCTTACATATTGGGCATCGGGATCTATAGAAATAGATCAAGACGCCTGATGATACTTTCAAGGACGCACACCTTGACATGATTTTGAAAGAGTTCAAAATAGCCCAATCAAAGAAGGGGTTCTTACCTGAGTTGTAAGGTGTGAAGTTGAGTAAGACTCAAAGCTTGACCACGGCAGAAGAAAGAGGAAGGACGAAGGTCGTCCCCTATGCTTTTGTCATAGGCTCTATACGGTATGCCATGCTGAGTACCGCACCAGATGTGTGCCTTGACACATGTCTGGCAAGAGGGTACAAAGGTGATCTAGGAGTGGATCACCAGATAGCAGTCAAAATTATCCTTAGAGGAATAAGGAAATGTTTCTCGGTTATGGAGGTGATAAAGAGTTCGACATAAAGAGTTACGTTGATGCAAGCTTAACATCTATCCGGATAGCTCTGAGTAGAGATACCGAATACGTATAATGGAGCAATAATTTGGAATAGCTCCAAGTGGAATGTGGTAGCAGCATCTACGATATAAAGTTTTGCGAAATACATAGGGATCTGAATATGGCAAGACCTGTTGACTACAACCTCTCTCACAAGCATAACATGATCAAACCTAGAACTCTTTGAGTGTTTATCACATAGTGATGTGAACTAGATCATTGAGTCTAGTAGACTCTTGGATGTTGGTCACATGGCGATGTGACCTGTGAGTGTTAATCACATGGCGATGTGAACTAGATTATTGACTCTACTGCAAGTGGGACACTGTTGGAAATATGCCCTACAGGCAATAATAAATTGGTTATTATTATATTTCATTGTTCATGATAACCGTTTATTATCCATGCTAGAATTGTATTGATAGGAAACTCAGATACATGTGTGGATACATAGACAACACCATGTCCCTAGTAAGCCTCTAGTTGACTAGCTCGTTGATCAATAAGATGGTTACATTTTCCTGACCATGGACACTGGATGTCGTTGATAACGGGATCACATCATTAGGAGAATGATGTGATGGACAAGACCCAATCCTAAGCCTAGCACAAAGATCGTGTAGTTCGTATGCTAAAGCTTTTCTAATGTCAAGTATCATTTCCTTAGACCATGAGATTGTGCAACTCCCGGATACCGTAGGAGTGCTTTGGGTGTGCCAAATGTCACAACGTAACTGGGTGGCTATAAAGGTTCACTACAGGTATCTCCGAAAGTGTCTGTTGGGTTGGCACGAATCGAGACTGGGATTTTTCACTCCGTGTAACGGAGAGGTATCTCTGGGCCCACTCGGTAGGACATCATCATAATGTGCACAATGTGATCAAGGAGTTGATCACGGGATGATGTGTTACGGAACGAGTAAAGAGACTTGCCGGTAACGAGATTGAACAAGGTATCGGGATACCGATGATCGAATCTCGGGCAAGTATCGTACCGATAGACAAAGGGAATTGTATACGGGATTGATTGAATCCTTGACATCGTGGTTCATCCGATGAGATCATCGTGGAGCATGTGGGAGCCAACATGGGTATCCAGATCCCGATGTTGGTTATTGACCGGAGAGTTGTCTCGGCCATGTCTGCATGACTCCCGAGCCTGTAGGGTCTACACACTTAAGGTTCGGTGACGCTAGAGTTGTTATGGGAAATAGTATGTGGTTACCGAAGGTAGTTCGGAGTCCCGAATGAGATTTCGGATGTCACGAGGAGTTCCGGAATGGTCCGGCGGTGAAGATCGATATATTGGACGAAGGGTATTGGAGTCCGAAATTGTTCCAGAGGTACCAGGCTATGGCCAGCATGACCGAAAGGTGTTTCGGGAGCCTCGACAAGTGTTGGAGGGCCTCATGGTCCAAAGGGGAAGGGGCAAACCAGCCCACTAAGGGGTGGTGCGCCCCCCACACCCTTTCCCACGTTACTTGGGGAGGTGGGGCGCCTCCACCTGGCTTGGGAGGCAAGCCTCCACCTGCTTGGCTTGGGTGGCAAGTCTCCCTAGGATTTTCCCTAGGGAGATCCCATCTTCCTGGCCGCCGCCCCTAGGGGAAACCCTAGGGCACCTCCCCCTCTCCCCTTGACCCTATATATAGTGGAGGGGTGGGAGGGCAGCCGCACCTCTTCCCTGGCGCAGCCCTCCCTCCTCCTACACCTCCTCCTCCTCCATAGTGCTTGGCGAAGCCCTGCTGGAGAACCACGAGCTCCATTGCCACCATGCCGTCGTGCTGCTGGAGTTCTCCCTCAACTTCTCCTCTCCCCGGGTTGTACGTGTGTTGAACGCGGAGGTGCCGTCCGTTCGGCGCTAGATCGGAATCAACCGCGATCTGAATCGCTGCGAGTACGACTCCTTCATCCGCGTTCTTGCAACGCTTCCGCTTAGCGATCTACAAGGGTATGTAGATGCCTCTCCTTCCCCTTGTTGCTAGATTACTCCATAGATTGATCTTGTGATGCGTAGAAAATTTTAAATTTCTGCTACGATCCCAACATGCTACACATGTTTTATGTTGTTTTACGTAAGAGAGAGCAGCAGGAGTGATTAGCTAGCTAGGAATGAGTTTGAGGATGATGATGTGCTACACTATTACTATGATGATAAAATAGCTAGTGTTGGTGGTAATGACTATGATGATTATTATTAGCTAGTGTTAGTGGTGATTAAATAAATATTGTTGGTGGTAATGACTATGATGATGATTAAATAGCTTGTGCAGGCAGATTAGATTCAAGTGGAGGCAACATGTGGTGCACATCGAAAGTACTACTAGTCCAAACTAGATCAAGTTTGGATTAGTAGTATACTTTTGACATGCACCACATATTGCCTCCAGTTGAACCTAATCCACCTTCATTTGACACACCGTTATGGACATAATGATGTAAACCTCATAACTGGTATTGTACCAATATTTGTCCCATGGCACATAAATACACTAAAAATAAAAAAATAATAAAAAGAATACTAGTAGAGATGGCGAGAAAACACGCTGCCAGTAGTTACATTAGCAGTAGCGCGGGAGTGAACAAACGCTGTAGCTATTTACCCTAGCAGTAGCGCGTGCGGGCACGCGTTACTGCTAAGCAATAGCTGTAGCGCCTTATTAGTAGCGCGCCTACCCGCGCTACTAGTGAGCACAAAACCTGCGCTGCTGCTAGCCTTTTCCCTAGTAGTGTACCTCTGAAGCCACCCATGCCACCCATGGCGCCGAGGCCACCGCCACCCATTGCGCCGAGGCCACCACCACCCATGGCGCCGAGGCCACCGCCACCCATTGCGCCGAGGCCACCGCCACCCATTGCGCGAATCATGGCTCTTTTTTGGATCAAGACTTCTTCGTGGGTACGATTGGCATACTCCTTTTGCACCTCATTGAGGATAGATGTGTCCAAGAAGAACAAGTGCTTCTCCCATTCCAACAATCTTGTTCGCTCCTCATTGCTCACCTTCCTCTCCTCGGCCGCCACGCTCCTCTCCTCGGCCGCGGCATCTTGGTTCCTTGCCATTTTCCTCACCTCATTGGCTTCTTTTCTTGCCTTCACAATAGCTTCCATAGCATTTTTGAGCTCATCATCTCCTTTCCTCTTCTTCTTTTCGGTTTTATCTTTCTTGGACCCATCCAGTCGCTTTGGCTTCGAGTATGAAACCGAGTTGGGTGTGGGGCTTCTCTTGCCGTCATCACTTGATGCATCATCCTCATCATCCTCATCATCATCCAACTTAATTGTTCACTTCCATTTGTTGCTCAAATGCAAATCATCCAAATCTTCACGCTTCTTCCATTTCTCATCATCCTTCAACACTTCATAGCAATGAGGCAAAGTAAATATCCTTCCTTTCTTGATCTTCCCCTTCTTGGTTTTCCTCTCCTCTTCTTTGAACAAGTTTTGCGCAATGTTGTACTACATGAAAATAAAGCAGGTTAGCACCAACAACAAGTATGATGAACATGTATGAAATGCCACTTACTCTATCGTCCTCATTTGTGCCACTTGGGTTCAACTTTGTAAGGTCATATTTATCCCTAAGTGTTTTGGTGATTGATGACAACGTATTTGCAGACTAATCGTGTGCCATGAGCTTTCCAGACTCTTCTCTGCTAGGCACAAGACGATTGGGTGCCCCTCGAAGACTAACGAAGACGGCGCCTTTTCTACGTTTCTTTTTGATGGATTTGAGTCGTAGGAAAGCCGTACTATTAAGAGGGGGTCGGCGTTGGAAAGGTTTGGGTGGAATCATCACGTACACGTCTCCTTTTATCCCCTCCTTCTTCCTTGGAGCTTCCTCCGTTTTCCTGCCATAGTTGACTGGCTGCTTGTGTGGTTGCAGTAGTACCGCTCCAGGATCAACGGTAGTACCTTGGGCATCCACGGTAGTACCGCTCCCCCGGAGCCGTACTACCGCTGCCCACCAGGCTAGTGCCGCCCGGTTGCGGTAGTAGGAGCGGATGTAATTTTTTACATCCGCACCTGCCGCGGTAGTACCACTTTCGCCGTGCGGTAGTACCGCGCTAGGCGGTCAGGCAGTAGTACCACCCCTCGGTAGTACTACTGTGTCGAGTTTTTGCTACTTCCGTTCTTTTGCAAAAGTATGCACGGAAGTTCCCCTTCCCCTTATCGGGACTTTTTGCCTCACGGTAGTACCGCACTGAGGACGCGGTAGTACCGCGCGTGCGGAAGTACCGCCCCAGCTTGCGTCTATTTCCCTGGCTGGGGGTCGTGGCAGTACCGTAGGGTGGTACGGTAGTACCGCACTACCGTGCGGTAGTACCGCTTGGTTGCAAGCAGTACTACCGCGCGGCCTTGCGGTAGTACCGCTGGCCATGCGCGGTAGTACCGCTGGCCGCGGGCTGGTAGGTGGGTAACGGTTGGATCTTTTCCACACACTATATAAAGGGTCTCCTTCTTCTCCGTTGACTCATCTCTTCCACCATTAAAGCTCCATTAATGCTCCAAGCTCCATTTTCGCCCGATCTCACTCCCTAGCCAACCAAACTTGTTGATTTGCTCGGGAGTGGTTGAGAAGGCCCCGATCTACACTTCCACCGAGAGAAATTTGATTCCCCCTACTAATCCCTTGCGGATCTTGTTACTCTTGGGTGTTTGAGCATCCTAGATGGTTGAGGTCACTGCGAAGCCATAGTCCATTGTGGTGAAGCTTCGTGCTGTCGTTGGGAGCCTCCAATTGAGTTGTGGAGATTGCCCCAACCTTGTTTGTAAAGGTTCGGTCGCCGCCTCCAAGGGAACCAATAGTGGAATCACGGCATCTCGCATTGTGTGAGGGCGTGAGGAGATTACGGTGGCCCTAGTGGCTTCTTGGGGAGCATTGTGCCTCCACACCGCTCCAACGGAGACGTACTTCCTCTCAAAGGGATGGAACTTCGGCAACACATCCTCGTCTCCACCGTCTCAACTTTTGGTTATCTCGTGCCTTTACTTGTGTAGCTTATTTGTTTCATATATCTTGCTTGCTTGTGTTCCTATTCGTGTTGCATCATATAGGTTGCTCATCTAGTTGCATATCTAGACAACCTATTTTGATGCAAAGTTTAAATTGCTAAAGAAAAGCTAAAAATTGTTAGTTGCCTATTCACCCCACCTCTAGCCAACCATATCAATCCTTTCAATTGGTATCAGAGCCTCGTCTCTTTTTAAGTACTTTACCGTCCAAAGAGTATGGTTGATACCGTAGATGGTGCAGAGGAACACTCCGGTGTGAATCCTATCTCGTCTACGGGCGATGGGGG
The DNA here is from genome assembly GCF_018294505.1 of Triticum aestivum. Lineage (NCBI taxonomy): Eukaryota > Viridiplantae > Streptophyta > Magnoliopsida > Poales > Poaceae > Triticum > Triticum aestivum. Next base: position 17,543,409 of record NC_057812.1, read on the forward strand.
AACTTCGGTCTCTCGTGAGGAGTTCAATGTAGCCTTGGAGACATTGAAAACCTCCATGACGACCGAAGTTGAAAGCATGTTTACTAAATTTCTTGAGGGGCTTAAACTATCAACCGCACTGTTGAAAGTGGGGGATCCCGCCAACAAGGTGTCGGATGCTATCCCCGAAAAGGGGGAAGCTAGTAGTGAAAAGGCTCCTTCTTCTAGTGGCAAGAATGGCACCGGAATCTTTGCCCATGTGGAACCACCCCTTGTTTATGGTGGACCGGTTCCTTCCACTCATTTGAATCATGCCGGTCCTCCCCCTAAGATTGTGAAAAATGAGGATTTTGATTCTTGGGTTTACCGCTTTAAACGTCATTTAAATCATGTGAACACTAACCTTTGGAGAATCATTGAAGAAGGTTTCTATCCACATGATCCAAGAAACTTCACTCCTCGAGAAGCCGCGGACAATCAATTCAATGAGAATGCTCTCTTCATCATTCAAGATGCAATTCCACCCGAATACCTACCTCATCTTCGTCCCTTCGCCTTGGCCAAAGATGCATGGCATTGTGTTGTGTCTCTCTACCGAGGAAGCGCAAGCATTCAACGCTCCAACTATGAAGTGGTACAAGATGAGGCCGATGAGTTTGCAATGAAGGAAGATGAAGAACCTCGTGAGCTCTATCGGAGAGTCACCAAACTCGCGGTCTCACTATGAGATCACGGGAGCAAGGACACGGATGACAATTGGATCAAGCGCAAATTCCTCAAGGCGATGATGCCCTACCACAAGGCCATGACCTCTGTCATTCGTCAAAGACCGGACTTCCACTCTTTGACCTCAAGCGAAGTGTTGGATGAGTTTGTGGCCATGAACATTTTGGACAAGACCGCCGACAATGCGGTGCTCCGTTCTCAACGGGCAAAAAGAAGCCTAACCTTGCATTGAAGGCCAAGCTCACCATGGAAGAAGAAGAAGAGGAAGAAGAGGAGAGCAACCCCGAAGATACTAAGTATGCATATCATGAACATATGGCACTTGCTTCAAGGCAATTTTGGAGCAAGAAAAGCTCGAGGCCCAACTTTAGCAAAAACAACTCGAGTGGCACAAGGGGCAAGCAACTTGTAAGGACTTGCTACAATTACGGCAACGTAAGTCATTTCGTTGCGGAATGCCCGTATGAGAAGAGGGAAGACAATGGTGGCAAACTCATCCAAAAGGACAAGGCCAAGTCGTTCCCCAACAAGAACAACTTCACCAAGAAGACTCCTCCCAAGGCCTTGGTTGTGCAAGAAGAGTACAATGAGGATGATGACGATGATGAAGATGATGAGTCGGTTGCCGTGGCCTCCGTCGCCATTGCAACGACGTCACGAGTGTCTCTCTTCGACTCACCCAATGAGAGCATCACCGCCAAGTGCATCATGGCTAAAGCCACAAACAAGGTAACCTCCAACATCAAAACTACCATCATTAATCATCCTTCCCCAACGGAGAGCATTAGTGAAGTTGAGGGAGCTAATGTGGAGGCTAACGAGTTTGAGGCCTTTATGGCTAAACTCAAGGGAAAATCCAAGAAGCAGTTTGTTGCTCTCTTGGAACAACTTGGTGAGGCCAATGACATGATCGAGGCTCACGAAGACACCATCTCGAAGATGGAAGGGCATAGTCGTGACTATGCCGATGAGATTTCGGATTTTTCCAATGCTCTTGAGGAAGAGCGTGGTCTTCGTTTGGCTCTTGAGGAGTCACACAACGTTCATCATGCTAAGTTAGAGAAAGATTATGATCATGCCCTCGTTGTTTCTCGTGTGCTAAATTCCGAGAAGGCCAAACTCGGGGTTGATCTTGCTAGACTCAAAGAGGAGTTTGATATACTTGACAAGGCCCACAAGGCCTTGAAGGGTATTCACGCTAGTCTCAAGGAGTCTCATGATCAACTCCAAGTGAAGCTAACTAAGGAGAAAGCAACTTTTCCTCATATGGTTTAGTTTGATAATGCAAATGCTACTAACCCGTGTTGTGAGCATATACATCTTGTTGAGGAAAATGCTAAGTTGAAGGAGCAACTTGAGAGAGGCCTTGCGACTTGCATACAAGGCAAGAAGAACCTCAATGTTCTCTTGATCAACCAAAAGGGAGGTGTGGCGAAGGAAGGGGTTGGGTACGTCCCCGACTCCAAGAACAAGAAGAAGAATGACAAGACCAAACGTCCTCCTCCCCTCATGCAAACCTTTGTGAGGGAGGGAGAGAGTGTCCCCGAGGAGAATAAGAAGAACAAAGTCAAGAAGGACAATGTCACCTCACCCAACAAAGCCGACGATTTTAATCCTTCTTATGTGTTGTGTCGTGCTAGTGATGGGCATGTTTATGCCAAATTTGTTGGTTCTCTTCATGAGTACATTGAATGGTCTATTTGGGTTCCTAAGACCCTTGTTACTAACATCAAAGGACTCATTACAAAATGGGTACCTAAAATCAAGCATTGATCTCTTGTAGGTGTTTGCTTCCGGTGATGGATCATGGTTGCTCGATAGCGGAGCTACAAATCATATGACCGGAAGCAAGGACTTGGTGGTGGACGTGCACAAGGTTCCATCCATGCCCACCAATGTCGAGTGGGGTGACGCCTCATCTTCTAAGGTATTAGGACTTGGCAAGGTTGTCATCTCTCATGATCTCACGATCGAGAAGGTCATGCTTGTTGAGTCCCTTGCATACAATTTACTTTCCGTTCGTCAACTTGCAATCATGGGCTTTGCCACTTTCTTTGATATCGATACCGTGGCCCTCTTGTGGAGCAAGACTCTTAAAGTAGCCTTTGTTGGGCATGTCGAGAATGGTCTATATGTGATTAACTTTTCGAAGCGACCCACTGAGACCGCGACATGCCTAATGGCTAAAGTTGATGTGGGATGGCTTTGGCATCGCCGTTTAGCCCATGTCAATATGAGATCTTTGCAAAGTCTCCTAAAGGGGGACCATGTCCGTGGACTACCGAATGTTAGTTTTGCTAAAGATCGTGCTTGCAGTGCCTGTATCGAAGGAAAGCTACATGAGAAGGCTCACCCTCCCACGACTATCATTTATTCAAAGAGGCCTTTGGAGCTCCTTCACATGGATCTCTTTGGGCCTCCATCCTTCGATAGTCTTGGAGGTAGGAAGTATTGCTTGGTGATTGTGGATGACTACTCAAGGTACATGTGGGTGTATTTCTTCAAGAGGAAGAGCGAGACCCAACAAACCGTCATTGACTTTGCAAATGAAGCACAACGTCAACACAATGCAAAGATCTTGACAATAAGTGACAATGACACCGAGTTCAAGAACTACACCTTGGATGAATTTCTTAGTGATGAGGGAATCAAGCATCAATATTCCGCACCATACACCCCTCAACAAAATGGTGTTGCGGAGAGGAAGAACCGGACATTGATGGATGCGGCAAGGACCATGACGGCGGAGTTCAAGTCTCCGTACAACTTTTGGGCCGAAGCCATCAACACCGTGTGTCATGCATCAAATCGGCTCTACCTCCGCAAGGGCTTGAACAAGACTCCATATGAGATACTCACCGATAACAAGCCCAACCTTAAGTACTTCCGGGTATTCTGGTGTAAGTGTTTCATTCTCAAGAAAGGTGTTCGGTTGTCTAAATTTGAGGCTAGAGCTTATGAAGGCATATTTGTTGGTTATGCTACAAACTCTCATGCTTAACGTGTCCTCAATAAATCCACGGGACTTATTGAGGAGACGTGTAACGTGGAGTTTGATGAGAATAACGGCTCCCAAGTGGAGCAAAGTGGCACTTGTGATGTAGGTGATGAAATTCCTCCTCAAGCCATAAGAAGAATGGGTGTTGGTTTCATCCTACCCATTGAGGAACCCCTTGTGGCCAAAGGAGAAGGACAATGCTCCACTCAAGTGGAGCCATCACCCACCCAAGGCCCACACGCTTCCGAAGAACAAAGTGAAGGCCCTCAACCTCATGAACAAGACCAAGGGCTAGATCATACTCAAGACGGTGTGGACACACCAAGTGATGCCCAAGGTCAAGTTCTCTCCCCCGAGCAAGTTCAAGATCAAGAACAAGTTCATGACGGCACTCAAGATGATCAAGTATCACTCCCCTGCCCGTTCATTGTCTCTCTCTCCACGTCTCTCCCTCTCAAGAACGGCGCCGGAGGCCCTCGCCGGATCTCCGTCTCCGGCCGCTCTCCTCGGATTCCGACTGGTGGGATCGTTCCCCACCACTTCCTCTTGCCATGGACCAAGGTTTTTCCCCAAATCCCTCTCTTTCTTGGCTGTTTTCTTGCTTCTAGGCTTTTGGGGAGAAACTTGTTGTTCTTGAGATTTTAGGCCAAATCTATGCAAGAGTAGGATGTAGGAGAGTCGTGATGCGTAGGAAACATACTTGATATGCTGTCTTATGGTAGCTTTGTCCTACGTAGTACCGCCATGGTTTCGCGGGCTTTCTCAGATTTGAACCAGTTCAAATCTGATGCGGTGCGGTACTACCGTGCTCGATGTGCGGTACTACCGCTCTCGCGGTACTACCGCCCATCAGGCGCGGTACTACCGTACCATGCGGTACTACCGCGCCGGCCGCGGTGCTAAGACCGTACTACTGCTCCTACACTCGGTACTACCATGATCTTGCACGGTACTACCGTGTCTAAGAGACGTACTACTCTCTTAGCTCTGCAGCTCTCGGCAGTAGTACCGTAGGGATCAAATCTCTCTCTAGGCATGTATCATGTGTGCTTTCTACTTGTTTCACTTGACATTGTTGTGATCTTTGCATTAATCTCTCTTGGCTGTTGTGGGTGTTTTTGCGTTCTGTGTCTCAGGTGGTGGCTCTCGCCGTTCCAATCCCAGTCGTGACACTGGCTCCAAGCATCTCCGCAACCCCCAAGATGAAGCCCCAGAGGGCTCCAATGCCCCCAAGCGCAATGTCAAGACCACTGCCAGCAAGCGAAAGGAACCGGCTAAGGCCATGGACGAGATCTCCGCTACTGAGTATATCGAGCGTCGGAGGATCAATCCCTATGTGAATCCTCGGGCTACCCTCAAAGGCACCGAGATGTTCTGGACCAAGCAACAGGTTCTCATCTATCTGGATGTGATCAAGAACAAGCAGAACACCTACGTGGATGTCAAGTGGATAGATATGCATCACCTGTGGAAAGACAAGTTTCATGACTACTTTGGAGAGGCTGTGGACTTGGTGGAGCAGTTTGCTATTGAGCCGGTGATCTCCTTTCACATTGACTATGACCCTGAGCTTATCTATCAGTTCTTTGCCTCAGTGTACTTTCATCCCGGGGAGGAGCGGAGGATGACTTGGATGACCAATGGCCGTCAGCTGTCTGCTACATGGAAGGAGTTCATGGATCTGCTACACATTCCTGATGATGGGCTTCACACCCCCGTTGGCGTCCGCTCCCATGCCAACTCTGAGTCTGCCAACAAGAACCTGCTTGAGCCCTTCCTTGTTGAGAAGGTACTCCCCAATGGAAAGTCTACTTGGGTGTTGAACTCTTTTCTGGATATCATGCATCACATCTTCCGCAACACTCTGTTCCCACGCATTGGCGACAAGGACAAGGTTCATGCATATCTAGTGGACATGTTGCTCTTGTGTGCAGAGGCACATACTTCTCAGACTCAGCCACTTGATGTCTCTCACATCATGTGGTGTGAGCTTCGGTTTGCGGTGTTCACTCGCAAGGTTCCTATCTATGGACCGTACCTGTTTCTGCTGCTCTCTACCACTTGGGAGAAGACGTATCCAGGTGATGAGTTCCTTGCTCCAGACTGGATCCGCCATGAGTCCATCTGCCTCCGCGTCAAGCCCAACTGGGCCAACACCACTACTCGTGCTGAGGCATCTTCTGCTAGGAGGGCTACTGGTCAGGGGGAGGCTGCTGAGGACCGTGCTGAGGACCGTGCTGCCAGGTCTACCACTTCTTCCTCTGAGCCATCATGGGCCAAGAAGCTGAAGGACAAGATGAAGACACTCTTCTGCATGCAGGTGAAGGGACAGTACAGGGCTCACGTGTCTGACAAGGAGAGTCGCCGCCATGACAAGAAGATGATGAGGCTTTTTGGAGAGGATGTGTCTGGCGGGTCTGAGGATGTCATCATTCCTGAGGCTGCCTGGATGTCTAAGCAGGGCTACAAGTGGACCAGTTCAGAGGATGACATGGAGGAGACTATCCCCGCCGCTGAGTCTGATGAGGAGCACGTGGAGCAGTGGGATGACTTCTCTGCCTGAGCCACCCCGTGTCTGTAGGTGTCCTCTCTGCCTTTTTGGCGTCTCGATGCCAAAGGGGGAGAGAGTGTAGGGATTTGCATTGTGTTTGGTGTGTTTGTTTGCTTTGTTTGCTTTGTCGTTTGGACCTCGTTTGCTTTAGTTCGGTTTGTGCTTCTGAGACCTTTCCTCCATATGGTGTAAGACATATGCACTCTATCTATCTTAGTTATCTTATGTTTGTACTATCTTGTCTAGCAATAAATGTGCCTTGTCTCTATAATATAGGGGGAGCTCGGTTCCTAGCATTCGTGCTCATCTAGGTGGCACACATTTAGAGAGAGCCCGTCTATATTATTGAGAGGAGGGGTTTGCTTTTACTCAATAGTATTTTTCCTTGTGCTAATCCTGTTTTGTCATCAATCCATCAAAAAGGGGGAGATTGTAAGGTCATATTTATCCCTAAGTGTTTTGGTGATTGATGACAACGTATTTGCAGACTAATCGTGTGCCATGAGCTTTCCAGACTCTTCTCTGCTAGGCACAAGACGATTGGGTGCCCCTCGAAGACTAACGAAGACGGCGCCTTTTCTACGTTTCTTTTTGATGGATTTGAGTCGTAGGAAAGCCGTACTATTAAGAGGGGGTCGGCGTTGGAAAGGTTTGGGTGGAATCATCACGTACACGTCTCCTTTTATCCCCTCCTTCTTCCTTGGAGCTTCCTCCGTTTTCCTGCCATAGTTGACTGGCTGCTTGTGTGGTTGCGGTAGTATCGCTCCAGGATCAACGGTAGTACCGTGGGCATCCACGGTAGTACCGTGCAGTGGCGCGGTAGTACCGCTGGTGCTCACGGTAGTACCGCTCCCCTGGAGCCGTACTACCGCTGCCCACCAGGCTAGTGCCGCCCGGTTGCGGTAGTAGGAGCGGATGTAATTTTTTACATCCGCACCTGCCGCGGTAGTACTGCTTTCGCCGTGCGGTAGTACCGCGCTAGGCGGTCAGGTAGTAGTACCGCCCCTCGGCAGTACTACTGTGTCGAGTTTTTGCTACTTCCGTTCTTTTGTGGAAGTATGCACGGAAGTTCCCCTTCCCCCTATCGGGACTTTTTGCCTCACGGCAGTACCGCACTGAGGGCGCGGTAGTACCGCGCGTGCGGAAGTACCACCCCAGCTTGCGTCTGTTTCCCTGGCTGGGGGTCACGGCAGTACCGTAGGGTGGTACGGTAGTACCGCACTACCGCGCGGCCTTGCGGTAGTACCGCTGGCCATGCGCGGTAGTATCGCTGGCCGCGGGCTGGTAGGTGGGTAACGGTTGGATCTTTTCCACACACTATATAAAGGGTCTCCTTCTTCCCCGTTGACTCATCTCTTCCACCATTAAAGCTCCATTAATGCTCCAAGCTCCATTTTCGCCCGATCTCACTCCCTAGCCAACCAAACTTGTTGATTTGCTCGGGAGTGGTTGAGAAGGCCCCGATCTACACTTCCACCGAGAGAAATTTGATTCCCCCTACTAATCCCTTGCGGATCTTGTTACTCTTGGGTGTTTGAGCATCCTAGACGGTTGAGGTCACCGCGAAGCCATAGTCCATTGTGGTGAAGTTTCATGGTGTCGTTGGGAGCCTCCAATTGAGTTGTGGAGATTGCCCCAACCTTGTTTGTAAAGGTTCGGTCGCCGCCTCCAAGGACACCAATAGTGGAATCACGACATCTCGCATTGTGTGAGGGCGTGAGGAGATTATGGTGGCCCTAGTGGCTTCTTGGGGAGCATTGTGCCTCCACACCGCTCCAACGGAGACGTACTTCCTCTCAAAGGGAAGGAACTTCGGCAACACATCCTCGTCTCCACCGTCTCCACTTTTGGTTATCTCGTGCCTTTACTTGTGTAGCTTATTTGTTTCATATATCTTGCTTGCTTGTGTTCCTATTCGTGTTGCATCATATAGGTTGCTCATCTAGTAGCATATCTAGACAACCTATTTTGATGCAAAGTTTAAATTGCTAAAGAAAAGCTAAAAATTGTTAGTTGCCTATTCACCCCCCCTCTAGTCAACCATATCGATCCTTTCAAACTTGTCAACCGCCTTTTGACAGGCCGCCCACCTTTGACAATCCGAGTTGATTGTCGACCACCGGGACCGAAGTGATCGGTCAATTCCACTCACCTTGCGAACATCAAAGTGTTCCTTCATCCGAAGCCAATAAGCATCTCTACTTTGATCACCTCCAACGGATGGATCCCTCGACACTTGCAACCAAATATTGCATAGTAAGATGTCATCGGCGTTGGTGTAATTGCCCGCTCTTCCTTTCGGTGTGTCGACAATGCCCTCACCCTCCTCGTCCACCTTGAACTCATGGTTTTTGAAATGCATGTCATTGGTTTGAGACCAGTGCGAATTGTTGGAGCCAACACCCATCGTTGACATGTATGCATCATCATTGAGACTACAAAGTTTTTCGAACAATGCAAATAAGCTATCTATATGTGAATGCATTCAAAAAATAACAAAAAATGGAAAGTTATAATTTTTTTTACCTTGGGTGCATTTCGTTGAACATGTTGTGCGCGTCGGCCACCGGCTCAACGAGTGAGCTCGCCGGCGCTTCGGTAGCCGCCGCGCCCGTCGCACGCCCCGCAAGCTTCTTCCTCCTCGCCTTGGAGGTGCCGGAGCCGTCCGTCGCCTTGCTTTTCTTCGCCGATGCCTTGCCTTCTTTGGCCGGGCCGCATTGGGGAGCTTTGAGGAGGAGCGGGCGGCGGCTTGGGCCGGCGCCGGCGCGACGCCACCCGCCGCCGAGGTCGTCCGCGGCGGCATGAAGAGGCCGCGCGCGAGGCCGATGGTCGGAGGAGCTCCGCGGAGGCGAGGCCAACGCCACCCGGGCTAGGGTTTGCGGCGGCGGCAGGGGGGGTCGCGGCTATAGGACGGGGTGAGCGGGGTGCCGGCGCGTGCGTCCATGGGGTGCGGGTCGCCGGAGCCGGTGCGCGCGGGGCGTTGGAGGCGGAGAAGACAGCGTACAGCGCGAGCGCTCGAGTGTGCCGCGCGCGGAAGCGGGCGCCGCAAATGGACCGCGCGAGATAGCGATTCCTGCCGCGCGCCCAACTCCTTATATACCGCGCGCGGTTATTGCGCGCCCGCTGGAGCCACCCGCCGGGTTGCGCGCGCGCTAAACTGGGTATATTTACGGCGCGGCGCCTGTTTAGCGCGCATGTTGGAGATACTTTTAGTGTGAAAAACGTCTTACATTATGAGACGGAGATTATATTATTATAATTTCTGGTGATTATTTGGGTATCAATCTGAGTCGCCCGCCGTTGTGTTTACCGTTTTTATTTTAGCAAACCAACAGGTCCAAGGATGGATAGTCAAAGCAGCAACGAGCTTTACTTTTCAATTTCAAAACAACGAATAGAAGAACTGTAGAACCACGTGAGTGAGAAATGTCTCAGTCAACAGTCAACTCTTCTTTTCTTTTCTTTGGGAAAAAAATACTAAGCCTTTGTTTCGTCCGGTCATGACAGAGGGCGTTATTAAACAAGGCGACTGCGCTCCTCCTTCCGTCTGCCCCTCCAAGTCACCCACGCAGATGGCGGCCTCCGGTGATGTGGAGGATCGGCTGTTGTCTGCGGTGAAGGCCTCGGCAGCGCTAGGCGACCCGCCGCTTCTCCAGGCGGCCGAGGCCGCGCGCTGCGCCTCCGACGGAGGCGGCCTGGCCGCGGCGCTGGTGGCGAATCTCTGCTTCGCACACAACACGGGAGCCATGTGGAAGCTGCTGGACGAGGCCATGGCCTCCCGCCTCGTCTCGCCACTCCACACGCTCGCCCTCCTCACCCCAAGGTCCCAACCGATTCGAGCTT
>NC_057812.1:17616913-17707691 GCF_018294505.1 Triticum aestivum
TGTCGTTTCCAATCTGACAAAATTTCAGCTTGCCTGATGTCAGCATTAATTCTACTCCTTCTTTCACATATCTTTCTTAAAATAGGAAATGTTTTCATCACATATAAGTAGCTTCATAAGCAAATGCAAATCTATATGATCTTTCTTATGTTTTAGGATCTAAACACGTATTAATAGCCTGTGACGCATAGTTTTGCTGAATTTTAACAGACGTAATGAGTATGTTGTGGTTTAATTTAATAACTTTGCAAATCCTTTTTAAGGTTTCAGATTATTTGGAGAACACTTTTCCATATTATGTAATTGATATTTAAGTGTTTCATCTATTTGTGTTTTATGCTGATGGAAAACATTGTTTCTTTTTGGCTCGGCTTAGGTAGACATGAAAATTTCAAAAGTTTGCTTCAGAGAGTTCAACTTACTGTTGCCCTTAAATCAAAGAATTTTGCATCCGCAAATACTCTGCTAGATAACTTGATGATACATATACAGAAGGTTAGAAGCACATGTTATCAGTTAGGCAGGAGTAAGCTATTGAGAGTTATTGTTAGTACACCGACCTTTCAGTTCAACAACATGCAATATGTTTGGAGCTGGAAAGGGCTCTTGTTGGATTCCTTTTGACTTGTTATGGAGAGTGCAATGGATGGTAGACATCTTCGTGCCATATCATCGATCGAAGCTCTAACAGGTGGTAAATATATGCACTTCATAACCTTGATAATCTGTTATTGCATTTTCAATTTTCTGTAGAACCATCGTAGAACCTTTTTAGACATGCAATATTGGTTGGACAGAACTCTCCAAGATGCTCCAAGCGATTACTCGGGCTACCTGGCAAGAGACCTTTCAAGCTTTGTGGATTTCAGCTTTGCGGCTTATACATCGAGTTGAGATAACTTGGATTAATATATTTTACTTTACTAAAAAGAGAACCCTAGAGAATTAGCCTTTAATGGAAAAATTTCTTATGTTTGCTAGGACCCAAGCACTCTGGAAGGACCGCTTCCTCATCTTGATTCTCGATTATGCATGTTGTTAGCTATTGTTCCTTTGGCTATTGCTCCCATTTTGAAGGAATATGCTAACAATGTCGAGCCGGGAGTGGCCTCTATTAGAATAGAAGAATTAATGTCTTCTCTACAAGTTCTGGGGCAATTTTTTGGACTTCTTTCACCCCCTCCAGCAACTGTACATGCAACAAATATTGCAGCTACGAAAGCAGCGATTGCTGTATATAGTTTGAAGGCTGGGAGTGAGAACATTCACAATTCTTTGAAAGATAGTTTCTCTGTTAAAGTAGGTTATTGTAACATATACTTCTACATTTACTATCTGTCATTTATGTAGTTTCTTTGTAGTAAGTAGTGAAACTGATCTCGTAATAATGTTTCAAATTGCAGTTGGGAATATGTTACATCTGTTTGTGGAAGCCTGTATAGCAAGAAATTTAGTCGATACATCCATTTATTTATGTCCGGGCTATGTTGTTCATGTTAAAGACTTCTCTCCTGTCCATCAGTCCCCTTGGTGAGCCTTGATGGAAGGGTCTCCGCTGATGGGTCTTAAGGATGACCTTATGGTTACACCTGCTTCAAGGTGATGAATTATGTCTCGCTATTACTTTAAATATAATTCAACATGCACCTTTGGGTTTATATGTTTGTTCACTAGCGGGACTCATGGCAATATTGCTATTTTGTTACCTTAGTGTACCAGAGTTGGAGAAATTGCATTTTTCGCAGTAAATGGATCAGAAGTGGAAAAGTTGGCGGCTTCAAAGATTCTATGCGGGGCATCCTTTCTTCGTGGGTGGAACATTCAAGTATGATTTGATTTGAAATGACTATACTACATACAACAGCAAGAAAGAGTGTACATTGTTCAGTTTGAACAGAGTTGTATCCCTATATGATACTCTTAAAATTGGTTTGTTGTGCCACATTTTGCTCACTAGGAACATGTTGTCCAAATTGTGCTTGAGCTGCTATCAACATTGCTTTCCCAAGATTCTGGATCAGATGGCTATACTACTCATCACATGACTATATTGCTTTCTCTCTTATCTGGGATTTCTTCCATTGACACTGTTCATATTCTCTCAATCTATGGATTGGTAAGAAAAACAATCTATCTGATGTATACACCTGGGCAGCATGTGCGCACCTTTGTTTATAGGAAGGCATGTTTATTAAAAAACCATTATACTAACAACATTTTGATTTTTAGGTACCAGAACTAGCTGCCATATTGATGCCTCTCTGTGAAATATTTGGATCCTTACCTAAATCTGACCATCGGAGTTTCAATTTCGAAGATGCTTCTGCGTACTCTATATTTTCAAGTGCTTTCTTGCTCCTTCTTCGCTTGTGGAAATTTCATAGGCCACCTATCGAGAATGCTCTATCAGGAAATGGAGTCTCTTCTTGCCAGCTCAATTTAGACCATCTTTTGCTATTACGCAATAGTCGTCTTGCTTTGAAAAATCCATCTAATGGTTGTACAGTGAGCACACTTCAGTTAGATCCATCATTTAAAAAACCTGTCTACATTGATTCACTTCCTAAGCTAAGGGCATGGTATTTCCAGAATCAGGCTTGCATATCCTCTACTATTTCTAGTGCTTACGAGAGGAAGAGCATCCCCGACTTGCAAACAAGATACTTGGAATTGTATGTCGGAAAATGGCAAAAGGTTGTAACCCACTTGTCAATCTACAAGCAACATCAAATTCAAGTATGAGTGGCTCACCTTTAGGTGCACAAGAAGATGGTTCTGAAGGGCCACCTGTTACTCCATGGGAAGTTCTGGAAGTTGTTCCCTTTGTACTTGAGACTGTCTTAATGGCATGTGCACATGAGAGGTTTTCATCTCGTGATTTGATTACAGGTTATATTCTTTTTAGGCTTATTTATAATAATAACTTTAGTTTCCCATTTTTTCCCTTTAAGCTATTGTTCAATACAACAATAACTTCTTCTTTATTTGGAAAAAATATAAATCTCTCCAATTTGGATAATTAAACCTTCTGTCCATGCATAATTCAAGATATTTGCCATGGTCAATGATTGATTTAATTCCTTATGAAAAACAAAATAGAAGCTTTTTTGTTTAATCTCAGCATTTCAACTTACTTACCAGCCAAGTATTTGCATAAGTCTCAAATTTTAATTTTTAAATTGCTCATTTTATTCAATACTTATTATAAGGGTAAAGTAAGTTTAAAAATCCTATTTTATGAATATTCATGCAAAATCCTAAATTCTAGATTATTAACCAATAAACACATATAACTTGGCATTAGGCTTCTCTTTGTGTGTCTCCGAAACAAACCATATTAGTCAAGTTATAATCTCCGATGACTTTTTGACTAATGTATATTCACAATATAGAATATCAAGATAATCTTAGAACTTTCTAGCAATTTCCCCTTTACCCATTGGCCACCTAATCTTTTTGATACGACATAATCTCCTAATGGTGGTCTTGCCATGTAGGATGGCATTGTAAGCTGGTTTTGTCACATTAGAGCAACTAAAAGATGTTGCGGATGATGAGTCAAAAAGAAGAAAAACTTGGTTGGGTTTGGAAAATAGGAGAGTTTGCAAATTGTCATGCGATAGATGTTAATTTTTTCCGTCCAACTATATATGTGGAATTGGGTGATGTGTATAGAATATTTTGCATCATGGCGGAATTCGGCCATCTGATACATTCTGTGGCAAAACTACCTTCCAAACCAGTACTTGTTGGCTTTTGGAAAGTTTAGGAGGTTAAGTTGACGTTTGCTCTAGTTTGGAGAGTGGAGGGGGTCAAGTAGGCTTTTTCTCACAAGGTTTAGGGGGTTATATGGACCTTTCAGATTTATATTATGATCTTGTAGAAGAATAATTCATTTCCCAAGCTCCAATTATGTGTAGTTACTTTTTTTATGATCATTCGAAAAGCTGCCAAAGGTATTTTGAAGTATACATTTACCCCTGCATATTTACTATCACATACCATCAGTCTTAATTGCAGGTCTGAGAGACCTTGTTGATTTCCTACCTGCTTCACTTGCTGCTATTGTAAGTTTCTTTTCAGTAGAAATTACACGTGGCATATGGAAGCCAGTTATATTGAACGGTACTGACTGGCCCAGTCCAGCAGCAACTATTCTAGCAGTTGAGTCTGACATAAAAGAAGTTCTTGCATCTGTTGGTGTTCATATCAACATGTCTCCACAACCACGTATGCCCTTTCTCCGTCTCTTTATGCAAATGGTTTTGTTCTATTTCCTACGGAGAGACTACTTTCATTTCAAATTTTCATGTTTGATGTCTATTAACTTATTTACCCTTAATGATTCATTTTTTTCTAGATTGATGCCTCGTTATTTCCATTTTTCATGTCAAACTCAAGTTACACATGACGTCATGAATGTTGCTCAATATTGTGGTTTTACCCACTTATCCTTAATGCGCAATTTTAGGAGCCAAATCTGAAACATGTATACATTAAACGACCGCCTTAAACTAATATTACTTACCTACCTGATAGTATCTGGTCACAAAATTGTGTACAATGACCAATCATTACTCGGAACATCAATTTCTTAAGATTCACATAACATTTTAAGATGACATATCACTAGTGTTAGCATTTAATTGTTTTATAGTGGAACCTTTGGAAGTCATAAAATATAAGGATTCAAATAAATAAATAAAGAACTCGATCAATACCATTCAGGTGTGTTGTCGAACTCGAGGAGATATTATCAGACAAGGTTTGGGCACCGTTGTTGGTTATTGAAAGCGAGAACTCTTCTTTAATTAGAACTCCCATTGTTATCTCCACCTCAATCGTTCCTTTCACGCAATATTTAATCTGTTTGACTATATAACTTTTCCATTTTTATTATATAGGCATAACTCCGTGTCTGTAGGTGTCCTCTCTGCCTTTTTGGCGTCTCGATGCCAAAGGGGGAGAGAGTGTAGGGATTTGCATTGTGTTTGGTGTGTTTGTTTGCTTTGTTTGCTTTGTCGTTTGGACCTCGTTTGCTTTAGTTCGGTTTGTGCTTATGAGACCTTTCCTCCATATGGTGTAAGACATATGCACTCTATCTATCTTAGTTATCTTATGTTTGTACTATCTTGTCTAGCAATAAATGTGCCTTGTCTCTATAATATAGGGGGAGCTCGGTTCCTAGCATTCGTGCTCATCTAGGTGGCACACATTTAGAGAGAGCCCGTCTATATTATTGAGAGGAGGGGTTTGCTTTTACTCAATAGTATTTTTCCTTGTGCTAATCCTGTTTTGTCATCAATCCATCAAAAAGGGGGAGATTGTAAGGTCATATTTATCCCTAAGTGTTTTGGTGATTGATGACAACGTATTTGCAGACTAATCGTGTGCCATGAGCTTTCCAGACTCTTCTCTGCTAGGCACAAGACGATTGGGTGCCCCTCGAAGACTAACGAAGACGGCGCCTTTTCTACGTTTCTTTTTGATGGATTTGAGTCGTAGGAAAGCCGTACTATTAAGAGGGGGTCCGCGTTGGAAAGGTTTGGGTGGAATCATCACGTACACGTCTCCTTTTATCCCCTCCTTCTTCCTTGGAGCTTCCTCCGTTTTCCTGCCATAGTTGACTGGCTGCTTGTGTGGTTGCGGTAGTATCGCTCCAGGATCAACGGTAGTACCGTGGGCATCCACGGTAGTACCGCGCAGTGGCGCGGTAGTACCGCTGGTGCTCACGGTAGTACCGCTCCCCTGGAGCCGTACTACCGCTGCCCACCAGGCTAGTGCCGCCCGGTTGCGGTAGTAGGAGCGGATGTAATTTTTTACATCCGCACCTGCCGCGGTAGTACTGCTTTCGCCGTGCGGTAGTACCGCGCTAGGCGGTCAGGCAGTAGTACCGCCCCTCGGCAGTACTACTGTGTCGAGTTTTTGCTACTTCCGTTCTTTTGTGGAAGTATGCACGGAAGTTCCCCTTCCCCCTATCGGGACTTTTTGCCTCACGGCAGTACCGCACTGAGGGCGCGGTAGTACCGCGCGTGCGGAAGTACCACCCCAGCTTGCGTCTGTTTCCCTGACTGGGGGTCACGGCAGTACCGTAGGGTGGTACGGTAGTACCGCACTACCGCGCGGCCTTGCGGTAGTACCGCTGGCCATGCGCGGTAGTATCGCTGGCCGCGGGCTGGTAGGTGGGTAACGGTTGGATCTTTTCCACACACTATATAAAGGGTCTCCTTCTTCCCCGTTGACTCATCTCTTCCACCATTAAAGCTCCATTAATGCTCCAAGCTCCATTTTCGCCCGATCTCACTCCCTAGCCAACCAAACTTGTTGATTTGCTCGGGAGTGGTTGAGAAGGCCCCGATCTACACTTCCACCGAGAGAAATTTGATTCCCCCTACTAATCCCTTGCGGATCTTGTTACTCTTGGGTGTTTGAGCATCCTAGACGGGTGAGGTCACCGCGAAGCCATAGTCCATTGTGGTGAAGTTTCATGGTGTCGTTGGGAGCCTCCAATTGAGTTGTGGAGATTGCCCCAACCTTGTTTGTAAAGGTTCGGTCGCCGCCTCCAAGGACACCAATAGTGGAATCACGACATCTCGCATTGTGTGAGGGCGTGAGGAGATTATGGTGGCCCTAGTGGCTTCTTGGGGAGCATTGTGCCTCCACACCGCTCCAACGGAGACGTACTTCCTCTCAAAGGGAAGGAACTTCGGCAACACATCCTCGTCTCCACCGTCTCCACTTTTGGTTATCTCGTGCCTTTACTTGTGTAGCTTATTTGTTTCATATATCTTGCTTGCTTGTGTTCCTATTCGTGTTGCATCATATAGGTTGCTCATCTAGTAGCATATCTAGACAACCTATTTTGATGCAAAGTTTAAATTGCTAAAGAAAAGCTAAAAATTGTTAGTTGCCTATTCACCCCCCCTCTAGTCAACCATATCGATCCTTTCAAACTTGTCAACCGCCTTTTGACAGGCCGCCCACCTTTGACAATCCGAGTTGATTGTCGACCACCGGGACCGAAGTGATCGGTCAATTCCACTCACCTTGCGAACATCAAAGTGTTCCTTCATCCGAAGCCAATAAGCATCTCTACTTTGATCAC
Source organism: Triticum aestivum (assembly GCF_018294505.1). Classification (NCBI taxonomy): domain Eukaryota; kingdom Viridiplantae; phylum Streptophyta; class Magnoliopsida; order Poales; family Poaceae; genus Triticum; species Triticum aestivum. Next base: position 17,624,019 of record NC_057812.1, read on the forward strand.
CTCCAACGGATGGATCCCTCGACACTTGCAACCAAATATTGCATAGTAAGATGTCATCGGCGTTGGTGTAATTGCCCGCTCTTCCTTTCGGTGTGTCGACAATGCCCTCACCCTCCTCGTCCACCTTGAACTCATGGTTTTTGAAATGCATGTCATTGGTTTGAGACCAGTGCGAATTGTTGGAGCCAACACCCATCGTTGACATGTATGCATCATCATTGAGACTACAAAGTTTTTCGAACAATGCAAATAAGCTATCTATATGTGAATGCATTCAAAAAATAACAAAAAATGGAAAGTTATAATTTTTTTACCTTGGGTGCATTTCGTTGAACATGTTGTGCGCGTCGGCCACCGGCTCAACGAGTGAGCTCGCCGGCGCTTCGGTAGCCGCCGCGCCCGTCGCACGCCCCGCAAGCTTCTTCCTCCTCGCCTTGGAGGTGCCGGAGCCGTCCGTCGCCTTGCTTTTCTTCGCCGATGCCTTGCCTTCTTTGGCCGGGCCGCATTGGGGAGCTTTGAGGAGGAGCGGGCGGCGGCTTGGGCCGGCGCCGGCGCGACGCCACCCGCCGCCGAGGTCGTCCGCGGCGGCATGAAGAGGCCGCGCGCGAGGCCGATGGTCGGAGGAGCTCCGCGGAGGCGAGGCCAACGCCACCCGGGCTAGGGTTTGCGGCGGCGGCAGGGGGGGTCGCGGCTATAGGACGGGGTGAGCGGGGTGCCGGCGCGTGCGTCCATGGGGTGCGGGTCGCCGGAGCCGGTGCGCGCGGGGCGTTGGAGGCGGAGAAGACAGCGTACAGCGCGAGCGCTCGAGTGTGCCGCGCGCGGAAGCGGGCGCCGCAAATGGACCGCGCGAGATAGCGATTCCTGCCGCGCGCCCAACTCCTTATATACCGCGCGCGGTTATTGCGCGCCCGCTGGAGCCACCCGCCGGGTTGCGCGCGCGCTAAACTGGGTATATTTACGGCGCGGCGCCTGTTTAGCGCGCATGTTGGAGATACTTTTAGTGTGAAAAACGTCTTACATTATGAGACGGAGATTATATTATTATAATTTCTGGTGATTATTTGGGTATCAATCTGAGTCGCCCGCCGTTGTGTTTACCGTTTTTATTTTAGCAAACCAACAGGTCCAAGGATGGATAGTCAAAGCAGCAACGAGCTTTACTTTTCAATTTCAAAACAACGAATAGAAGAACTGTAGAACCACGTGAGTGAGAAATGTCTCAGTCAACAGTCAACTCTTCTTTTCTTTTCTTTGGGAAAAAAATACTAAGCCTTTGTTTCGTCCGGTCATGACAGAGGGCGTTATTAAACAAGGCGACTGCGCTCCTCCTTCCGTCTGCCCCTCCAAGTCACCCACGCAGATGGCGGCCTCCGGTGATGTGGAGGATCGGCTGTTGTCTGCGGTGAAGGCCTCGGCAGCGCTAGGCGACCCGCCGCTTCTCCAGGCGGCCGAGGCCGCGCGCTGCGCCTCCGACGGAGGCGGCCTGGCCGCGGCGCTGGTGGCGAATCTCTGCTTCGCACACAACACGGGAGCCATGTGGAAGCTGCTGGACGAGGCCATGGCCTCCCGCCTCGTCTCGCCACTCCACACGCTCGCCCTCCTCACCCCAAGGTCCCAACCGATTCGAGCTTCCTTTGTTCCTCTCTCTCTCTCTCTCTCTCTCTCTCTCTCTCTCTCTCTCTCTTCTCATTTGGCTTGATCGGGGCTGTGTGGGGATTATTACCCGTGCTGCAGGGTGGTGCCCAACAGGCGGGCGCAGCCGGAAGCGTACCGGCTCTACCTGGAGCTGCTCCGGCGGTATGCGGTGGTGGTGCCCGTCTACTCAGAGTCGGAGCGCGTTAAGACCAGCAAGGCCATGTAAGCTTCGCTTTTACTCATCTTCGGGACTGTTCTGTGATACACGCAATTTGTTTCACGTTGGGTTGGTATACGTACATACTCTCTGATACAATTACACACTCGCACACAAGCAATTCTGTGTTAGGGAATAAGGCAAGGCGAGCGCGGTCAGTGTGCGTGTGTACGCGAGTTGGTCGAGCCGGGCGCCGCTCGGTGGTCGCGTCGGGTCCGTGGTGGGTATTCGTATGTGATGCAAGGGTATGCGTGTGTGCTGCAAGGCTATGCTTCTGAGTATGCACTCGACTTGTCGGACTAGGGCTAGTCTGTTGGCGAACATGGAGGGCTGGACGAGTTGGTCGGTTGCAGGCTCGCCACGACCTGGACGTGTGCGAGCGCGTCATGGGTATGATCAGAGCGGGCCGAATCGAGCGCTCGAGTGGATAGAGACGTGGGGTGCGTGCGCTCCCTCCCATGTGCGTTGTAACAGAGTGTGGCCGGAGTTTGTGCTCGCGAGAAAGAAATTGCCATATGCTCCCAGTAGGGGGGCCATGCTCCCTGTAGGCTACAACGTAGCTACGCCCCTACTTGTCGCCATCAAATTTTATTTTATTTTTTGCGGTGACTTGCAGGCACCTTCGTAATGCTCGGCAGGCAGCACAGAGGATCCTCAGGCTAGCCATAGTGGGAGTAACTTAAGTAGTAACTTAACACATCCCAAGACAATTTTGCTTATGTGGCAACTATTTAATGAGGAAAGAGGTGCTTGTGGTAACATAATATATTACTGTAACATAGCGCTTTTCGAGACAAAATGAGTCTATGAGCTAATAAATGAAGCAATCTATGATACTAGTACTATGTTACTTTGCACTATGGAGATAGTAACTTAGACTAGTGTCATATGCATGACACTAGTCTAAGTTACTCCCCACTATTACCAGCCTCATGACGCGCGTAAACCTCCGCCACACAATAACCAACCTAGTCCTTGGAAATTCGTGGGAGCAATTAATGAATTGTGCTACTATTCCAAACTGAGCCATCTCCTTATTTTTTTTTCTTTTCTCTTCGCGGGATGAGCCATCTCCTTGTTGGTGAGAGGAGCTGAGGAATACCGTGGTACTCCCTCCATTCATACCATGTCCTTTTAGGAGGGCACGTGTACCATTCAAACCAACGAGCAGAAGCACAGACCCAAGAGCAAACTCATCCCGAACAAAGACACAAGACCCTGGAAAAAGAAAACTTACTCCAATTCTGTCGTCGTGTACTTCCGACGACGGCGAGACAACACGACAAACAAAGCAACGTCGACTCGACTGGACCAAATTGCAATATGCCAAGATACGCCGTAGTGCAAGCTGGCCACTTACGAGGGCCGGGCGTGGCTGGCAAAATCAGGGGCCTGCCAAACTACAAAAATGGGGCCTATTTTACTAAAATGAACTAATGAGCAATTATAATGTATATGATATAATGTCTTGCATAACAATTGGATGTATATAAAATCATACATGTTCAACTCCCGCTTGCATAATATTTATTTGAACAACATCATTCTTTTTAATATTTTTTTGAAATGAAATCTTGAAAGGGGAGAAGGATCAACTGGCTGATTACCGGATGGCACTTGTGATGTTTCTTTTCTGAAGAACTTGTCCATACCAGCTTTATAAAATTTATTAATCAAATTATGTTCTCTTTATTTTCTCTTGCGCTTCTGGGAACAAGATTGATGTTTCCCCATGAAGACTCAAATATGTATTATTGAAACACAAGAAAAAAATGAATAAAACAAAATTGTAGTGATACGGCAACAGATATCAATTGAAAATTATGCGTCAATGTTTCACAATTACACGAACGGTCTAACTCACCTAGTCTCATATCATGTTCGGTTGAACTGCTACACTGTGATCTTTAACCGAGGAGGTAAGAACCGATCTCTAACAATCCTGGCCAAAAGTTAACTAGAATTTAGGAAATCAGGAATTAGGAGTAGGATCCGAAGCTAATCAGAAAAGACTCGCTAGCGGTAGGCTAGTTGTTTTGAAGCCGTGAAGCACCTAGAGGATGGAAGCTGTGAAGCACATGGAGTCGGTCGCTGATCGATCCACAGGCAATGAGTCTGGAACTTGGGAGAGGAAGGCAACAGCGGCATCGACTGATCGATTTGATGAGTCGATGAGATGAAGCCGCGAAGGCGAGTAGGCGACGATCCAGTTTCATGTACTGACGTCGACGCGAATGCTATTACGGTTTTGTCATTGATCGACTGACGAGTCCACAATCCTTTTTTCCTGAGGGACCGGCGGTCCGGTTTCCTTCTTACAGACCACGATCGATCCAATAGTTTTATTTTGTTTGAGAAGCTCTGATCGAGCAGACTTTTTTTTAGGATTACGAATCGAGCAGGGACCTTCTATCTTCCGCCTTCTGCGGCAGACTGGCGGCTCTACACACAGGGAGCCAAACTAATGGGCCGGCCCAAGTAGCAACCCCGCGATGTGAAATAAACAATAATAAGGAAAACAATGCACGTTGGGCTTCATACTCGTGATGCGTGACAAATCTAAAATATTATTTGGAGTATCTAACGCGATTTTAGTAAAGCAAATATTTATTTAAATCAAAATATTTCAAAATTGGGAAGAAATTTTAAATATTGGAAATTATAAGAAAATGCATACCTTATTTATAAGTGAAACATTTTTAAATCTTGAATTCTTTTAGAAAATAGGACATTTTTATAAATTTGAAAACGTTAATATTTTTTTAAACTTGAACATTTTTGGGAAAAGTGAACTGTTGAAACTCTGAAAAAACATTTGAAAGGTGAACATTTTTTGCATATGCGAATAATTTTGGAAAATTTGAACCTAAATTTGGGAAAAAAATCCAAAAACAATTCAAATTTCCAAACTTTTGAGAAAATCACGAATTTTTTTAAATTTTGTGAACAAAATTTGAAAAACTAGGAACATTTTCTGATCAATTTTGAAACCCCAAACAAAATTTGTAAAAAGCAAACACTTTCTAAAATTTGAAAAAAATCGAAATTATGAATATTTTTTGAATTTCAGAAAAACATTTAAAAAATAGCAACATTGTTTGAACTCAGGAACAACATTTTGAAATCACCTAACAATTTTAGAAATGTCAAAGATTTCTCTAATATGTGAATAATTTCTAAAAATGAGGAAATTTTTAAAATTTGTGAATACTAATTAAAAATGAACATTTTTAGACTGTTGAACAATTCATTTATCTCAAACATTTTTCCAATTTGGGAACATAATTTTGAAAGCAAGATTTTTCAAATGAAGGACAACGCTGATGATTCCGCTCCCAACCAACCATGTTGCTAGCCAAAGCAGCACTCATGATTGATTATTCCGGCGAGACACTCACGTATGCTAGCACGGCTGATCGAATCGATCTAGTGTTCAACGCATGCACACGCAAGCTGGCTTAGTTGCTACTTCCTCCGTTCTTAAATATATACTCTCTTTGTCCGGAAATACTAGTCGCATAAATAGATAAAAATAGATGTATTTAAGAACTAAAATACGTCTAGATACGCTGACAAGTATTTCCAAACAGAGGGAGTTTGTTTTAAAGTGCATATTCACTCATATTCACTCATTTTGATTCGTATATAGTTAAATAGTGAAATCTTTAAAATGTATTATATTTACAAATGGAAAGAGTACATCCTCACGCAGGAACACCACAGCGAGCTGATATTTTTTTGAACAGTGAAAGGGCCCAAGGCCCAAACTCAATTGGATAAGCATCAAGGCACCGATTACTACAGGATCCAACAGGAAAAGAAAATGTAAGTCCCTGACTGTTACATGGAGGACCCCCAAACTGAGAGCAAGAAACGTGATCAGGTCCTTGATAGCCGCCGCCCGGACTGAACCTAGCCGCCGCCAGGACGAACCACTTGCGCGACGAAATCACCATAGATGCATAACCTGCTTTGCATGGTCTCCGAGTTGCGGTTGGAACTGCCTCCCATAAGGCACGCAAGCCGGAAGGAATGCAGTCGGCCACCATTGGGCCAGAAGAAGCATAGCATCGGCATAGGTCGGCAGCCATCTAATAAGGGCGCCGTTGCTCCACCAAGGAATCCTCTGCTGATAAGCTCGAACTCGATCTGCAGGCTTCAGATTTCTGCATCTTCCTTGCTCCTCATCCACCCCCATGAAAGAGCAAGCAACATAGGCTTATTGGAGAGGGGGAGCTCCTGCAAGATCCGCTGCTATCTGCTCCCGTCCTCCATGGACGGCAAGCTCGGGAGGAAGCCAGCGAGCACCGAACGACGCATCGATGGGAAGCTCGAGAACGACATAGCGCCACACGCCCCGGAGGCAAGACTCTCTCTACTTAGTACTTACTAGATTTACTACTACTATATGCAGAGGGGGGCCAATCAGCTATCCCATCCTCATGCCGAACGGCAGAGCCGCCCGAGAGAAAGAGGGAAAGGGGCGAAGTCGGGAGCAAGCAAGGCGACTCTCAACGCGTGGGCTGGAACCGTCCGTTGCAACAGTGAGCTGATCGATCCAGCGAGCTCAACGCATGCGAGACACTAGGCGTATTGCTGACATTCCTGTTTCTTTTCTTTATTGCTTCATGGGTATCGATTACATAGGGTATACATTTGCATATGAATAGCATGAGGACCAACTCAATCTAAGCTAGTCGGTTACAAGTCCTAATCTTAGTACTATGGGCATCTGTAGCCGATCGCCTAAAAAAATAGAGGAGCAAACCGCGAGTAAACCTTAGTGGAGTAAATTTACTCCACTAAGTTTTGGTTGGAACCTAGCCGAACTCTTAAATTAATGGATAATTTTTTTGGCAAAGTGTTTTAATTCTAGTTTACTTATAATACAATGCAACTACATATTAGCATAGATATAAACACAGAACATAATAAATAAATTCAAACGCAATTCATGAATATTACAAATTCATGGTTTACAAACCAAATTATTCAAATGCAAACTTGCCGAATGATTCAAATGATGTAAATAGCATGATAAATCACAACTAAGAGTGTTATGGAGATGCCACTAATGCTCAACAATATCATGTTGGAGCTGGTATGAACTTCTCGCTTCTCAATCCTCGATGCGCTTCAAGGAATGTGTGAATCCTATTTGGATTGTCTTCTAGCTCAGTAGGACTCCCCATTGATGATGGACTGAAAGTTCTCAGGCATTCCTCTCTCACCTTCAACGATCATGTTATACAAGATGATGCAATAAGCCAGGATTTGCCATAGTACATTGGAGTTCTAATACTCGACAGCGCCACAAACGACTGTGAAACGCTTCTAAAGCACACCGAAAGCTTTCTCCACATCCTTCCTAGTGGACTCTTGACATACTGCAAAGTGAGACCTTTTGTTATCTTTAGTTGCGGAATTGTTTTGACAAATGTGGCCCAATGGAGGATAGATGCTATCTACGAGGTAGTAGCCTATCGTATACTCGTGACCATTGACCATATACTTGCAAGGAGGAGCATCCCGCAACAAGCCTAGCAAACAGTGATGATCTTGATAGCACATTCAGGTCATTGTGAGGGCCAGGCAATCCAAAGAATGAATGTCAAATCCATATATCCTTCGATGGAACAACCTCAAGAATGATCGTGGGATCGTTGCAATGGCCTTTGTACTGACCTTTCCACCCTGCACGAAAATTCTTGCAGGTCCAGTACATACAATCCAGCATCCCTGGTCATCCTCTTGCTTCACTCTTTGCCATAAGCCTCTCGGTGTCGTCCTTGTTGGGTGTCGTCATGTACTCAAGCCCAAAGACATCAATCACTACTTTTCTGAACCTTCGAACGGCCTCCAAGATTGTATATTCTCCAATGTGGACATAGTCGTCAATTGCACCGGTTGAAAACCCGTATGCAAGAACTCAAACAACCAAAATTCACTTAATCAAAGGGCTCACATTTATCTCTCTGCATGCATTCCTTCAAAGCTTAAACGAATCATCATATTTCTCCACGGCTTTTGCAATGGTGAGAAAAAGACCTGTGTGCATCCGAAAGCGACGGCAAAAATAATTCTCCAGATAAGTGGGATTAGGGTGAAAATAATGTCTATCATGGTTGAGTTGTATGTGGCCAAATTGCGATCCTTTTCTAGGCCGCCGAATATCATTGTTGAAAATCGTGCCGACGACAATTACAAAGTCAGTGTCATCTTCTTCCTCATCCGATGACGATGAGTCCTCGGAGGTTATCTTCTCTCAACCTAGTCATCTTGAATTCAAATGACTTGGTTCAACCCGGCCAAATAAAACGAGACAAGATAACCAAATAAGATCACTTAGGCAAAATGTCGAACACTTGCAAGGCGGCGTGGGTGCACCGGCCGGCCGACGTCATTGAGCTGAAACGAGCGGGTGCGGAGGCGTGCAGATGACCGGAAAAGGTTCAAGATGCCGGTGACATGTCGGTTAGCCAACAAGAAAGAGGATCCAAGGTAGTTCAGGCAAATTGGTCGATGCGTCGGTGGCGCCGTTTTCGCTAGACTCGGGCGACGACGACGGCGACGAACGGTTCAGACTCTGGCAGAATGGTGGGTTGGGCAAGCGAAGGTGGCGAGTTTGCTGCGGAGGCAGTGGTAAGTTGCCAGTAGATCCACGAAATAGGCCAGAAAAGTTTACTCAGCCGGGTCGAGGCTCAGTATATTTAGGTGTCAACGGGGCCGAGGAGTAATTTTTTTACTCCGCTATAGACTCTAGGCGATCGGCTAGGTGTAGAGATGCCCTTAGGTGATTGCTCCATTTAGAATCCAGACACGGCAACTACGTCGGGTTTATTTCAATAATTACAACAAGGTCCTTTGATGTCCCTAAGGTCTTCGTCTCCAACGCCCTCCCAAAAGACTGCTGCTTTAAAAACCGCAGGACTCACCCACCATAACGGGAGAACCATAGCGGCTCTGAAACATCAGCCGGGACAACACCCAATACACGTCAAAACTCGGCTACGCCGCCTCCAATCGACGAAGACCCGGAGCGGCCAACCAATCCATCCACCACAAACCATGCCCGAGGAGAGAAGCCATCTGGATGAAACTGGCACCCCGCGTTTTGGGAACACCTACACAGAAAACACGTAAGACAGATCGCGACCTTAACGATATCCCTCAAAGCTCCCTAACGGTTCCCTGCACGAGAAGAGCAGCCATCTGGTCGAAACTGGCACCACTGCGTTTCAGTGAAGACGTGCACACAAAACATTAAGACAGCCCACGACCTTGATAATATCCCGCAACCTCCCTGATGGTGCCCTTCTCGAGCAGAGCATCCATCTAGTCGAAACTGGCACCACCACGTTTCGGAAGAACACCTGCACACCAAACACTATAAGACACGCACGACCTCGAGGATATCCGACAAGATCCCTAACGGCGTCGTACCAGCCCCACCAGACGGTGGACGAAACTCATGAGACTTTATTGAGACGTGATGCCGCCGCCATGATCTCAACAGCATCCCCCTGCACGAACTTCTACATACACCCTCAATGGTTGTGTGCACACAACGATACAAAGTTCGGGGATGATTAACCTTCGCCTATGTAGCTCCCCTCCGCCTGACGGCCACCGGAGGAGTAGGGGAGGGCGAGGTCGCCGGTGGAAATCCCTCTCATGATACCTCCCCTTTCGCCTTTAAAGTAGTGGAGAAACAAGGAGAGGCTCGCGATTACAGTAGAGTGATTGTTGTCGATCTGGTCCTGTTCTTCCGGCTAACAGCATGGGCAGTGCTTTTTGATAAAAGACGGGTTTATTAACTCAAAATATAGCATCAAGCATATACAACACATCATGAGCCACATCTGCCTCTACTTAATTAGGATGCACACAGCCAAAAGAAACAAGTCCAATTATAAAATAGTAAGTCGACATAATGGTATCAGCAAAACCAGACAAGACGGCCATATTCCTACACTGAAGGATGAGGTGGACCGAGCGCCAGTGCGTACATGGGCAACGTATGTGAATGTTTGTAGAAGTTGATTTCACGGATCGTAGGTTGACTGTCATTTCTGGCCAAAGAAATACCTAATATATTTTGTACAATCAGCTTGAATATTTAGACATAATATCCTCTGTCTAGAACCTAGCTCACAGCTAAATATATTAGTTTGCATACAACATATTATGTGGTAGTAAATACATGCTAGCAGCCCCTTGCGGTGTATATTCATTTTTTTCTTCTAAATTATGCTATTTGCTGATGATATGATCACGACTATCCACTATTCTCCTTCAAAAATAATGGGTTACATGATGTTCTCGTTATGCAACTACTCTTATTGGATAAAAGCTATTTAATTGATTTATCTATTTATCAAAATTTTAGGCTTCTAAAATACTGCTAACTATTATTCTGCAATGGTATTGTATGATAGCCAAATCTATTGATGATGCCATGCAGCTTTCACATAGCTATGGGTTTCAGCAGAGGGATTTTGGACATACTGTTATTCTTTTTGTTTTAAGCATTATCAGAATATTGACTGATTGTATTTTGGAAGATTGGGGCACTCCAAGTATCTCTAATAAGGAACATGACAATATTTGTGCCATTGGAGTAAACACGCATAGGGATTTAGATGGCAAGGGGAGTCCGCTTGACATGAGAGATAAGCACCGTGAACAACTATGGAGGAAGAATAAACTCATGACTTTAGAAGTTGTTGAGCAGATCACTGCTAACAAAAATGCCCAAGTATTTCTTCGGCTTGTCTATCTTAACACGTATGCAGAAGTATCTTATTTCTTAATTTTTTTATTTTCATGCAAATTCTATCGATTAGAAGTTTGTATATCTCCAACTGCATACTCCCTACGTAAAAATATAAATTTCAGTGATTCTTCTCAATATAGATATGTTTTAGTTGGAATTTTAGAACTTGTGACCTAAACAAACCTTGGAGTATAATTTGACCTTTTTAGCATGATATTAGATGGTTACTCTATGCCAAAACATTTTTTCTTTGAGTTGACTCGGTCTTGCAATCATGCTATGTCGTTTCCAATCTGACAAAATTTCAGCTTGCTGATGTCAGCATTAATTCTACTCCTTCTTTCACATATCTTTCTTAAAATAGGAAATGTTTTCATCACATATAAGTAGCTTCATAAGCAAATGCAAATCTATATGATCTTTCTTATGTTTTAGGATCTAAACACGTATTAATAGCCTGTGACGCATAGTTTTGCTGAATTTTAACAGACGTAATGAGTATGTTGTGGTTTAATTTAATAACTTTGCAAATCCTTTTTAAGGTTTCAGATTATTTGGAGAACACTTTTCCATATTATGTAATTGATATTTAAGTGTTTCATCTATTTGTGTTTTATGCTGATGGAAAACATTGTTTCCTTTTTGGCTCGGCTAGGGTAGACCTGAAAATTTCAAAAGTTTGCTTCAGAGAGTTCAACTTACTGTTGCCCTTAAATCAAAGAATTTTGCATCCGCAAATACTCTGCTAGATAACTTGATGATACATATACAGAAGGTTAGAAGCACATGTTATCAGTTAGGCAGGAGTAAGCTATTGAGAGTTATTGTTAGTACACGACCTTTCAGTTCAACAACATGCAATATGTTTGGAGCTGGAAAGGGCTCTTGTTGGATTCCTTTTGACTTGTTTATGGAGAGTGCAATGGATGGTAGACATCTTCGTGCCATATCATCGATCGAAGCTCTAACAGGTGGTTAAATATATGCACTTCATAACCTTGATAATCTGTTATTGCATTTTCAATTTTCTGTAGAACCATCGTAGAACCTTTTTTAGACATGCAATATTTGGTTGGCACAGAACTCTCCAAGATGCTCCAAGCGATTACTCGGGCTACCTGGCAAGAGACCTTTCAAGCTTTGTGGATTTCAGCTTTGCGGCTTATACATCGAGTTGAGATAACTTGGATTAATATATTTTACTTTACTAAAAAGAGAACCCTAGAGAATTAGCTTTAATGGAAAAATTTCTTATGTTTGCTAGGACCCAAGCACTCTGGAAGGACCGCTTCCTCATCTTGATTCTCGATTATGCATGTTGTTAGCTATTGTTCCTTTGGCTATTGCTCCCATTTTGAAGGAATATGCTAACAATGTCGAGCCGGGAGTGGCCTCTATTAGAATAGAAGAATTAATGTCTTCTCTACAAGTTCTGGGGCAATTTTTTGGACTTCTTTCACCCCCTCCAGCAACTGTACATGCAACAAATATTGCAGCTACGAAAGCAGCGATTGCTGTATATAGTTTGAAGGCTGGGAGTGAGAACATTCACAATTCTTTGAAAGATAGTTTCTCTGTTAAAGTAGGTTATTGTAACATATACTTCTACATTTACTATCTGTCATTTATGTAGTTTCTTTGTAGTAAGTAGTGAAACTGATCTCGTAATAATGTTTCAAATTGCAGTTGGGAATATGTTACATCTGTTTGTGGAAGCCTGTATAGCAAGAAATTTAGTCGATACATCCATTTATTTATGTCCGGGCTATGTTGTTCATGTTAAAGACTTCTCTCCTGTCCATCAGTCCCCTTGGTGAGCCTTGATGGAAGGGTCTCCGCTGATGGGTCTTAAGGATGACCTTATGGTTACACCTGCTTCAAGGTGATGAATTATGTCTCGCTATTACTTTAAATATAATTCAACATGCACCTTTGGGTTTATATGTTTGTTCACTAGCGGGACTCATGGCAATATTGCTATTTTGTTACCTTAGTGTACCAGAGTTGGAGAAATTGCATTTTTTCGCAGTAAATGGATCAGAAGTGGAAAAGTTGGCGGCTTCAAAGATTCTATGCGGGGCATCCTTTCTTCGTGGGTGGAACATTCAAGTATGATTTGATTTGAAATGACTATACTACATACAACAGCAAGAAAGAGTGTACATTGTTCAGTTTGAACAGAGTTGTATCCCTATATGATACTCTTAAAATTGGTTTGTTGTGCCACATTTTGCTCACTAGGAACATGTTGTCCAAATTGTGCTTGAGCTGCTATCAACATTGCTTTCCCAAGATTCTGGATCAGATGGCTATACTACTCATCACATGACTATATTGCTTTCTCTCTTATCTGGGATTTCTTCCATTGACACTGTTCATATTCTCTCAATCTATGGATTGGTAAGAAAAACAATCTATCTGATGTATACACCTGGGCAGCATGTGCGCACCTTTGTTTATAGGAAGGCATGTTTATTAAAAAACCATTATACTAACAACATTTTGATTTTTAGGTACCAGAACTAGCTGCCATATTGATGCCTCTCTGTGAAATATTTGGATCCTTACCTAAATCTGACCATCGGAGTTTCAATTTCGAAGATGCTTCTGCGTACTCTATATTTTCAAGTGCTTTCTTGCTCCTTCTTCGCTTGTGGAAATTTCATAGGCCACCTATCGAGAATGCTCTATCAGGAAATGGAGTCTCTTCTTGCCAGCTCAATTTAGACCATCTTTTGCTATTACGCAATAGTCGTCTTGCTTTGAAAAATCCATCTAATGGTTGTACAGTGAGCACACTTCAGTTAGATCCATCATTTAAAAAACCTGTCTACATTGATTCACTTCCTAAGCTAAGGGCATGGTATTTCCAGAATCAGGCTTGCATATCCTCTACTATTTCTAGTGCTTACGAGAGGAAGAGCATCCCCCGACTTGCAAACAAGATACTTGGAATTGTATGTCGGAAAATGGCAAAAGGTTGTAACCCACTTGTCAATCTACAAGCAACATCAAATTCAAGTATGAGTGGCTCACCTTTAGGTGCACAAGAAGATGGTTCTGAAGGGCCACCTGTTACTCCATGGGAAGTTCTGGAAGTTGTTCCCTTTGTACTTGAGACTGTCTTAATGGCATGTGCACATGAGAGGTTTTCATCTCGTGATTTGATTACAGGTTATATTCTTTTTAGGCTTATTTATAATAATAACTTTAGTTTCCCATTTTTTCCCTTTAAGCTATTGTTCAATACAACAATAACTTCTTCTTTATTTGGAAAAAATATAAATCTCTCCAATTTGGATAATTAAACCTTCTGTCCATGCATAATTCAAGATATTTGCCATGGTCAATGATTGATTTAATTCCTTATGAAAAACAAAATAGAAGCTTTTTTGTTTAATCTCAGCATTTCAACTTACTTACCAGCCAAGTATTTGCATAAGTCTCAAATTTTAATTTTTAAATTGCTCATTTTATTCAATACTTATTATAAGGGTAAAGTAAGTTTAAAAATCCTATTTTATGAATATTCATGCAAAATCCTAAATTCTAGATTATTAACCAATAAACACATATAACTTGGCATTAGGCTTCTCTTTGTGTGTCTCCGAAACAAACCATATTAGTCAAGTTATAATCTCCGATGACTTTTTGACTAATGTATATTCACAATATAGAATATCAAGATAATCTTAGAACTTTCTAGCAATTTCCCCTTTACCCATTGGCCACCTAATCTTTTTGATACGACATAATCTCCTAATGGTGGTCTTGCCATGTAGGATGGCATTGTAAGCTGGTTTTGTCACATTAGAGCAACTAAAAGATGTTGCGGATGATGAGTCAAAAAGAAGAAAAACTTGGTTGGGTTTGGAAAATAGGAGAGTTTGCAAATTGTCATGCGATAGATGTTAATTTTTTCCGTCCAACTATATATGTGGAATTGGGTGATGTGTATAGAATATTTTGCATCATGGCGGAATTCGGCCATCTGATACATTCTGTGGCAAAACTACCTTCCAAACCAGTACTTGTTGGCTTTTGGAAAGTTTAGGAGGTTAAGTTGACGTTTGCTCTAGTTTGGAGAGTGGAGGGGGTCAAGTAGGCTTTTTCTCACAAGGTTTAGGGGGTTATATGGACCTTTCAGATTTATATTATGATCTTGTAGAAGAATAATTCATTTCCCAAGCTCCAATTATGTGTAGTTACTTTTTTTATGATCATTCGAAAAGCTGCCAAAGGTATTTTGAAGTATACATTTACCCCTGCATATTTACTATCACATACCATCAGTCTTAATTGCAGGTCTGAGAGACCTTGTTGATTTCCTACCTGCTTCACTTGCTGCTATTGTAAGTTTCTTTTCAGTAGAAATTACACGTGGCATATGGAAGCCAGTTATATTGAACGGTACTGACTGGCCCAGTCCAGCAGCAACTATTCTAGCAGTTGAGTCTGACATAAAAGAAGTTCTTGCATCTGTTGGTGTTCATATCAACATGTCTCCACAACCACGTATGCCCTTTCTCCGTCTCTTTATGCAAATGGTTTTGTTCTATTTCCTACGGAGAGACTACTTTCATTTCAAATTTTCATGTTTGATGTCTATTAACTTATTTACCCTTAATGATTCATTTTTTTCTAGATTGATGCCTCGTTATTTCCATTTTTCATGTCAAACTCAAGTTACACATGACGTCATGAATGTTGCTCAATATTGTGGTTTTACCCACTTATCCTTAATGCGCAATTTTAGGAGCCAAATCTGAAACATGTATACATTAAACGACCGCCTTAAACTAATATTACTTACCTACCTGATAGTATCTGGTCACAAAATTGTGTACAATGACCAATCATTACTCGGAACATCAATTTCTTAAGATTCACATAACATTTTAAGATGACATATCACTAGTGTTAGCATTTAATTGTTTTATAGTGGAACCTTTGGAAGTCATAAAATATAAGGATTCAAATAAATAAATAAAGAACTCGATCAATACCATTCAGGTGTGTTGTCGAACTCGAGGAGATATTATCAGACAAGGTTTGGGCACCGTTGTTGGTTATTGAAAGCGAGAACTCTTCTTTAATTAGAACTCCCATTGTTATCTCCACCTCAATCGTTCCTTTCACGCAATATTTAATCTGTTTGACTATATAACTTTTCCATTTTTATTATATAGGCATAACTCCGTGTCTGTAGGTGTCCTCTCTGCCTTTTTGGCGTCTCGATGCCAAAGGGGGAGAGAGTGTAGGGATTTGCATTGTGTTTGGTGTGTTTGTTTGCTTTGTTTGCTTTGTCGTTTGGACCTCGTTTGCTTTAGTTCGGTTTGTGCTTATGAGACCTTTCCTCCATATGGTGTAAGACATATGCACTCTATCTATCTTAGTTATCTTATGTTTGTACTATCTTGTCTAGCAATAAATGTGCCTTGTCTCTATAATATAGGGGGAGCTCGGTTCCTAGCATTCGTGCTCATCTAGGTGGCACACATTTAGAGAGAGCCCGTCTATATTATTGAGAGGAGGGGTTTGCTTTTACTCAATAGTATTTTCCTTGTGCTAATCCTGTTTTGTCATCAATCCATCAAAAAGGGGGAGATTGTAAGGTCATATTTATCCCTAAGTGTTTTGGTGATTGATGACAACGTATTTGCAGACTAATCGTGTGCCATGAGCTTTCCAGACTCTTCTCTGCTAGGCACAAGACGATTGGGTGCCCCTCGAAGACTAACGAAGACGGCGCCTTTTCTACGTTTCTTTTTGATGGATTTGAGTCGTAGGAAAGCCGTACTATTAAGAGGGGGTCCGCGTTGGAAAGGTTTGGGTGGAATCATCACGTACACGTCTCCTTTTATCCCCTCCTTCTTCCTTGGAGCTTCCTCCGTTTTCCTGCCATAGTTGACTGGCTGCTTGTGTGGTTGCGGTAGTATCGCTCCAGGATCAACGGTAGTACCGTGGGCATCCACGGTAGTACCGCGCAGTGGCGCGGTAGTACCGCTGGTGCTCACGGTAGTACCGCTCCCCTGGAGCCGTACTACCGCTGCCCACCAGGCTAGTGCCGCCCGGTTGCGGTAGTAGGAGCGGATGTAATTTTTTACATCCGCACCTGCCGCGGTAGTACTGCTTTCGCCGTGCGGTAGTACCGCGCTAGGCGGTCAGGCAGTAGTACCGCCCCTCGGCAGTACTACTGTGTCGAGTTTTTGCTACTTCCGTTCTTTTGTGGAAGTATGCACGGAAGTTCCCCTTCCCCCTATCGGGACTTTTTGCCTCACGGCAGTACCGCACTGAGGGCGCGGTAGTACCGCGCGTGCGGAAGTACCACCCCAGCTTGCGTCTGTTTCCCTGACTGGGGGTCACGGCAGTACCGTAGGGTGGTACGGTAGTACCGCACTACCGCGCGGCCTTGCGGTAGTACCGCTGGCCATGCGCGGTAGTATCGCTGGCCGCGGGCTGGTAGGTGGGTAACGGTTGGATCTTTTCCACACACTATATAAAGGGTCTCCTTCTTCCCCGTTGACTCATCTCTTCCACCATTAAAGCTCCATTAATGCTCCAAGCTCCATTTTCGCCCGATCTCACTCCCTAGCCAACCAAACTTGTTGATTTGCTCGGGAGTGGTTGAGAAGGCCCCGATCTACACTTCCACCGAGAGAAATTTGATTCCCCCTACTAATCCCTTGCGGATCTTGTTACTCTTGGGTGTTTGAGCATCCTAGACGGGTGAGGTCACCGCGAAGCCATAGTCCATTGTGGTGAAGTTTCATGGTGTCGTTGGGAGCCTCCAATTGAGTTGTGGAGATTGCCCCAACCTTGTTTGTAAAGGTTCGGTCGCCGCCTCCAAGGACACCAATAGTGGAATCACGACATCTCGCATTGTGTGAGGGCGTGAGGAGATTATGGTGGCCCTAGTGGCTTCTTGGGGAGCATTGTGCCTCCACACCGCTCCAACGGAGACGTACTTCCTCTCAAAGGGAAGGAACTTCGGCAACACATCCTCGTCTCCACCGTCTCCACTTTTGGTTATCTCGTGCCTTTACTTGTGTAGCTTATTTGTTTCATATATCTTGCTTGCTTGTGTTCCTATTCGTGTTGCATCATATAGGTTGCTCATCTAGTAGCATATCTAGACAACCTATTTTGATGCAAAGTTTAAATTGCTAAAGAAAAGCTAAAAATTGTTAGTTGCCTATTCACCCCCCCTCTAGTCAACCATATCGATCCTTTCAAACTTGTCAACCGCCTTTTGACAGGCCGCCCACCTTTGACAATCCGAGTTGATTGTCGACCACCGGGACCGAAGTGATCGGTCAATTCCACTCACCTTGCGAACATCAAAGTGTTCCTTCATCCGAAGCCAATAAGCATCTCTACTTTGATCACCTCCAACGGATGGATCCCTCGACACTTGCAACCAAATATTGCATAGTAAGATGTCATCGGCGTTGGTGTAATTGCCCGCTCTTCCTTTCGGTGTGTCGACAATGCCCTCACCCTCCTCGTCCACCTTGAACTCATGGTTTTTGAAATGCATGTCATTGGTTTGAGACCAGTGCGAATTGTTGGAGCCAACACCCATCGTTGACATGTATGCATCATCATTGAGACTACAAAGTTTTTCGAACAATGCAAATAAGCTATCTATATGTGAATGCATTCAAAAAATAACAAAAAATGGAAAGTTATAATTTTTTTTACCTTGGGTGCATTTCGTTGAACATGTTGTGCGCGTCGGCCACCGGCTCAACGAGTGAGCTCGCCGGCGCTTCGGTAGCCGCCGCGCCCGTCGCACGCCCCGCAAGCTTCTTCCTCCTCGC
Organism: Triticum aestivum; assembly: GCF_018294505.1. NCBI lineage: Eukaryota > Viridiplantae > Streptophyta > Magnoliopsida > Poales > Poaceae > Triticum > Triticum aestivum. The sequence goes on from NC_057812.1 coordinate 17,642,470, forward strand.
CTTGGAGGTGCCGGAGCCGTCCGTCGCCTTGCTTTTCTTCGCCGATGCCTTGCCTTCTTTGGCCGGGCCGCATTGGGGAGCTTTGAGGAGGAGCGGGCGGCGGCTTGGGCCGGCGCCGGCGCGACGCCACCCGCCGCCGAGGTCGTCCGCGGCGGCATGAAGAGGCCGCGCGCGAGGCCGATGGTCGGAGGAGCTCCGCGGAGGCGAGGCCAACGCCACCCGGGCTAGGGTTTGCGGCGGCGGCAGGGGGGTCGCGGCTATAGGACGGGGTGAGCGGGGTGCCGGCGCGTGCGTCCATGGGGTGCGGGTCGCCGGAGCCGGTGCGCGCGGGGCGTTGGAGGCGGAGAAGACAGCGTACAGCGCGAGCGCTCGAGTGTGCCGCGCGCGGAAGCGGGCGCCGCAAATGGACCGCGCGAGATAGCGATTCCTGCCGCGCGCCCAACTCCTTATATACCGCGCGCGGTTATTGCGCGCCCGCTGGAGCCACCCGCCGGGTTGCGCGCGCGCTAAACTGGGTATATTTACGGCGCGGCGCCTGTTTAGCGCGCATGTTGGAGATACTTTTAGTGTGAAAAACGTCTTACATTATGAGACGGAGATTATATTATTATAATTTCTGGTGATTATTTGGGTATCAATCTGAGTCGCCCGCCGTTGTGTTTACCGTTTTTATTTTAGCAAACCAACAGGTCCAAGGATGGATAGTCAAAGCAGCAACGAGCTTTACTTTTCAATTTCAAAACAACGAATAGAAGAACTGTAGAACCACGTGAGTGAGAAATGTCTCAGTCAACAGTCAACTCTTCTTTTCTTTTCTTTGGGAAAAAAATACTAAGCCTTTGTTTCGTCCGGTCATGACAGAGGGCGTTATTAAACAAGGCGACTGCGCTCCTCCTTCCGTCTGCCCCTCCAAGTCACCCACGCAGATGGCGGCCTCCGGTGATGTGGAGGATCGGCTGTTGTCTGCGGTGAAGGCCTCGGCAGCGCTAGGCGACCCGCCGCTTCTCCAGGCGGCCGAGGCCGCGCGCTGCGCCTCCGACGGAGGCGGCCTGGCCGCGGCGCTGGTGGCGAATCTCTGCTTCGCACACAACACGGGAGCCATGTGGAAGCTGCTGGACGAGGCCATGGCCTCCCGCCTCGTCTCGCCACTCCACACGCTCGCCCTCCTCACCCCAAGGTCCCAACCGATTCGAGCTTCCTTTGTTCCTCTCTCTCTCTCTCTCTCTCTCTCTCTCTCTCTCTCTCTCTCTCTCTCTCTCTTCTCATTTGGCTTGATCGGGGCTGTGTGGGGATTATTACCCGTGCTGCAGGGTGGTGCCCAACAGGCGGGCGCAGCCGGAAGCGTACCGGCTCTACCTGGAGCTGCTCCGGCGGTATGCGGTGGTGGTGCCCGTCTACTCAGAGTCGGAGCGCGTTAAGACCAGCAAGGCCATGTAAGCTTCGCTTTTACTCATCTTCGGGACTGTTCTGTGATACACGCAATTTGTTTCACGTTGGGTTGGTATACGTACATACTCTCTGATACAATTACACACTCGCACACAAGCAATTCTGTGTTAGGGAATAAGGCAAGGCGAGCGCGGTCAGTGTGCGTGTGTACGCGAGTTGGTCGAGCCGGGCGCCGCTCGGTGGTCGCGTCGGGTCCGTGGTGGGTATTCGTATGTGATGCAAGGGTATGCGTGTGTGCTGCAAGGCTATGCTTCTGAGTATGCACTCGACTTGTCGGACTAGGGCTAGTCTGTTGGCGAACATGGAGGGCTGGACGAGTTGGTCGGTTGCAGGCTCGCCACGACCTGGACGTGTGCGAGCGCGTCATGGGTATGATCAGAGCGGGCCGAATCGAGCGCTCGAGTGGATAGAGACGTGGGGTGCGTGCGCTCCCTCCCATGTGCGTTGTAACAGAGTGTGGCCGGAGTTTGTGCTCGCGAGAAAGAAATTGCCATATGCTCCCAGTAGGGGGGCCATGCTCCCTGTAGGCTACAACGTAGCTACGCCCCTACTTGTCGCCATCAAATTTTATTTTATTTTTTGCGGTGACTTGCAGGCACCTTCGTAATGCTCGGCAGGCAGCACAGAGGATCCTCAGGCTAGCCATAGTGGGAGTAACTTAAGTAGTAACTTAACACATCCCAAGACAATTTTGCTTATGTGGCAACTATTTAATGAGGAAAGAGGTGCTTGTGGTAACATAATATATTACTGTAACATAGCGCTTTTCGAGACAAAATGAGTCTATGAGCTAATAAATGAAGCAATCTATGATACTAGTACTATGTTACTTTGCACTATGGAGATAGTAACTTAGACTAGTGTCATATGCATGACACTAGTCTAAGTTACTCCCCACTATTACCAGCCTCATGACGCGCGTAAACCTCCGCCACACAATAACCAACCTAGTCCTTGGAAATTCGTGGGAGCAATTAATGAATTGTGCTACTATTCCAAACTGAGCCATCTCCTTATTTTTTTTTCTTTTCTCTTCGCGGGATGAGCCATCTCCTTGTTGGTGAGAGGAGCTGAGGAATACCGTGGTACTCCCTCCATTCATACCATGTCCTTTTAGGAGGGCACGTGTACCATTCAAACCAACGAGCAGAAGCACAGACCCAAGAGCAAACTCATCCCGAACAAAGACACAAGACCCTGGAAAAAGAAAACTTACTCCAATTCTGTCGTCGTGTACTTCCGACGACGGCGAGACAACACGACAAACAAAGCAACGTCGACTCGACTGGACCAAATTGCAATATGCCAAGATACGCCGTAGTGCAAGCTGGCCACTTACGAGGGCCGGGCGTGGCTGGCAAAATCAGGGGCCTGCCAAACTACAAAAATGGGGCCTATTTTACTAAAATGAACTAATGAGCAATTATAATGTATATGATATAATGTCTTGCATAACAATTGGATGTATATAAAATCATACATGTTCAACTCCCGCTTGCATAATATTTATTTGAACAACATCATTCTTTTTAATATTTTTTGAAATGAAATCTTGAAAGGGGAGAAGGATCAACTGGCTGATTACCGGATGGCACTTGTGATGTTTCTTTTCTGAAGAACTTGTCCATACCAGCTTTATAAAATTTATTAATCAAATTATGTTCTCTTTATTTTCTCTTGCGCTTCTGGGAACAAGATTGATGTTTCCCCATGAAGACTCAAATATGTATTATTGAAACACAAGAAAAAAATGAATAAAACAAAATTGTAGTGATACGGCAACAGATATCAATTGAAAATTATGCGTCAATGTTTCACAATTACACGAACGGTCTAACTCACCTAGTCTCATATCATGTTCGGTTGAACTGCTACACTGTGATCTTTAACCGAGGAGGTAAGAACCGATCTCTAACAATCCTGGCCAAAAGTTAACTAGAATTTAGGAAATCAGGAATTAGGAGTAGGATCCGAAGCTAATCAGAAAAGACTCGCTAGCGGTAGGCTAGTTGTTTTGAAGCCGTGAAGCACCTAGAGGATGGAAGCTGTGAAGCACATGGAGTCGGTCGCTGATCGATCCACAGGCAATGAGTCTGGAACTTGGGAGAGGAAGGCAACAGCGGCATCGACTGATCGATTTGATGAGTCGATGAGATGAAGCCGCGAAGGCGAGTAGGCGACGATCCAGTTTCATGTACTGACGTCGACGCGAATGCTATTACGGTTTTGTCATTGATCGACTGACGAGTTCACAATCCTTTTTTCCTGAGGGACCGGCGGTCCGGTTTCCTTCTTACAGACCACGATCGATCCAATAGTTTTATTTTGTTTGAGAAGCTCTGATCGAGCAGACTTTTTTTTAGGATTACGAATCGAGCAGGGACCTTCTATCTTCCGCCTTCTGCGGCAGACTGGCGGCTCTACACACAGGGAGCCAAACTAATGGGCCGGCCCAAGTAGCAACCCCGCGATGTGAAATAAACAATAATAAGGAAAACAATGCACGTTGGGCTTCATACTCGTGATGCGTGACAAATCTAAAATATTATTTGGAGTATCTAACGCGATTTTAGTAAAGCAAATATTTATTTAAATCAAAATATTTCAAAATTGGGAAGAAATTTTAAATATTGGAAAATTATAAGAAAATGCATACCTTATTTATAAGTGAAACATTTTTAAATCTTGAATTCTTTTAGAAAATAGGACATTTTTATAAATTTGAAAACGTTAATATTTTTTTAAACTTGAACATTTTTGGGAAAAGTGAACTGTTGAAACTCTGAAAAAACATTTGAAAGGTGAACATTTTTTGCATATGCGAATAATTTTGGAAAATTTGAACCTAAATTTGGGAAAAAAATCCAAAAACAATTCAAATTTCCAAACTTTTGAGAAAATCACGAATTTTTTTAAATTTTGTGAACAAAATTTGAAAAACTAGGAACATTTTCTGATCAATTTTGAAACCCCAAACAAAATTTGTAAAAAGCAAACACTTTCTAAAATTTGAAAAAAATCGAAATTATGAATATTTTTTGAATTTCAGAAAAACATTTAAAAAATAGCAACATTGTTTGAACTCAGGAACAACATTTTGAAATCACCTAACAATTTTAGAAATGTCAAAGATTTTCTCTAATATGTGAATAATTTCTAAAAATGAGGAAATTTTTAAAATTTGTGAATACTAATTAAAAATGAACATTTTTAGACTGTTGAACAATTTCATTTATCTCAAACATTTTTCCAATTTGGGAACATAATTTTGAAAGCAAGATTTTTCAAATGAAGGACAACGCTGATGATTCCGCTCCCAACCAACCATGTTGCTAGCCAAAGCAGCACTCATGATTGATTATTCCGGCGAGACACTCACGTATGCTAGCACGGCTGATCGAATCGATCTAGTGTTCAACGCATGCACACGCAAGCTGGCTTAGTTGCTACTTCCTCCGTTCTTAAATATATACTCTCTTTGTCCGGAAATACTAGTCGCATAAATAGATAAAAATAGATGTATTTAAGAACTAAAATACGTCTAGATACGCTGACAAGTATTTCCAAACAGAGGGAGTTTGTTTTAAAGTGCATATTCACTCATATTCACTCATTTTGATTCGTATATAGTTAAATAGTGAAATCTTTAAAATGTATTATATTTACAAATGGAAAGAGTACATCCTCACGCAGGAACACCACAGCGAGCTGATATTTTTTTGAACAGTGAAAGGGCCCAAGGCCCAAACTCAATTGGATAAGCATCAAGGCACCGATTACTACAGGATCCAACAGGAAAAGAAAATGTAAGTCCCTGACTGTTACATGGAGGACCCCCAAACTGAGAGCAAGAAACGTGATCAGGTCCTTGATAGCCGCCGCCCGGACTGAACCTAGCCGCCGCCAGGGACGAACCACTTGCGCGACGAAATCACCATAGATGCATAACCTGCTTTGCATGGTCTCCGAGTTGCGGTTGGAACTGCCTCCCATAAGGCACGCAAGCCGGAAGGAATGCAGTCGGCCACCATTGGGCCAGAAGAAGCATAGCATCGGCATAGGTCGGCAGCCATCTAATAAGGGCGCCGTTGCTCCACCAAGGAATCCTCTGCTGATAAGCTCGAACTCGATCTGCAGGCTTCAGATTTCTGCATCTTCCTTGCTCCTCATCCACCCCCATGAAAGAGCAAGCAACATAGGCTTATTGGAGAGGGGGAGCTCCTGCAAGATCCGCTGCTATCTGCTCCCGTCCTCCATGGACGACAAGCTCGGGAGGAAGCCAGCGAGCACCGAACGACGCATCGATGGGAAGCTCGAGAACGACATAGCGCCACACGCCCCGGAGGCAAGACTCTCTCTACTTAGTACTTACTAGATTTACTACTACTATATGCAGAGGGGGGCCAATCAGCTATCCCATCCTCATGCCGAACGGCAGAGCCGCCCGAGAGAAAGAGGGAAAGGGGCGAAGTCGGAGCAAGCAAGGCGACTCTCAACGCGTGGGCTGGAACCGTCCGTGCAACAGTGAGCTGATCGATCCAGCGAGCTCAACGCATGCGAGACACTAGGCGTATTGCTGACATTCCTGTTTCTTTTCTTTATTGCTTCATGGGTATCGATTACATAGGGTATACATTTGCATATGAATAGCATGAGGACCAACTCAATCTAAGCTAGTCGGTTACAAGTCCTAATCTTAGTACTATGGGCATCTGTAGCCGATCGCCTAAAAAAATAGAGGAGCAAACCGCCGAGTAAACCTTAGTGGAGTAAATTTACTCCACTAAGTTTTGGTTGAACCTAGCCGAACTCTTAAATTAATGGGATAATTTTTTTTGGCAAAGTGTTTTAATTCTAGTTTACTTATAATACAATGCAACTACATATTAGCATAGATATAAACACAGAACATAATAAATAAATTCAACGCAATTCATGAATATTACAAATTCATGGTTTACAAACCAAATTATTCAAATGCAAACTTGCCGAATGATTCAAATGATGTAAATAGCATGATAAAATCACAACTAAGAAGTGTTATGGAGATGCCACTAATGCTCAACAATATCATGTTGGAGCTGGGTATGAACTTCTCGCTTCTCAATCCTCTGATGCGCTTCAAGGAATGTGTGAATCCTATTTGGATTGTCTTCTAGCTCAGTAGGACTCCCATTGATGATGGACTGAAAGTTCTCAGGCATTCCTCTCTCACCTTCAACGATCATGTTATACAAGATGATGCAATAAGCCAGGATTTGCCATAGTACATTGGAGTTCTAATACTCGACAGCGCCACAAACGACTGTGAAACGCTTCTAAAGCACACCGAAAGCTTTCTCCACATCCTTCCTAGTGGACTCTTGACATACTGCAAAGTGAGACCTTTTGTTATCTTTTAGTTGCGGAATTGTTTTGACAAATGTGGCCAATGGAGGATAGATGCTATCTACGAGGTAGTAGCCTATCGTATACTCGTGACCATTGACCATATACTTGCAAGGAGGAGCATCCCGCAACAAGCCTAGCAAACAGTGATGATCTTGATAGCACATTCAGGTCATTGTGAGGGCCAGGCAATCCAAAGAATGAATGTCAAATCCATATATCCTTCGATGGAACAACCTCAAGAATGATCGTGGGATCGTTGCAATGGCCTTTGTACTGACCTTTCCACCCTGCACGAAAATTCTTGCAGGTCCAGTACATACAATCCAGCATCCCTGGTCATCCTCTTGCTTCACTCTTTGCCATAAGCCTCTCGGTGTCGTCCTTGTTGGGTGTCGTCATGTACTCAAGCCCAAAGACATCAATCACTACTTTTCTGAACCTTCGAACGGCCTCCAAGATTGTATATTCTCCAATGTGGACATAGTCGTCAATTGCACCGGTTGAAAACCCGTATGCAAGAACTCAAACAACCAAAATTCACTTAATCAAAGGGCTCACATTTATCTCTCTGCATGCATTCCTTCAAAGCTTAAACGAATCATCATATTTCTCCACGGCTTTTGCAATGGTGAGAAAAAGACCTGTGTGCATCCGAAAGCGACGGCAAAAATAATTCTCCAGATAAGTGGGATTAGGGTGAAAATAATGTCTATCATGGTTGAGTTGTATGTGGCCAAATTGCGATCCTTTTCTAGGCCGCCGAATATCATTGTTGAAAATCGTGCCGACGACAATTACAAAGTCAGTGTCATCTTCTTCCTCATCCGATGACGATGAGTCCTCGGAGGTTATCTTCTCTCAACCTAGTCATCTTGAATTCAAATGACTTGGTTCAACCCGGCCAAATAAAACGAGACAAGATAACCAAATAAGATCACTTAGGCAAAATGTCGAACACTTGCAAGGCGGCGTGGGTGCACCGGCCGGCCGACGTCATTGAGCTGAAACGAGCGGGTGCGGAGGCGTGCAGATGACCGGAAAAGGTTCAAGATGCCGGTGACATGTCGGTTAGCCAACAAGAAAGAGGATCCAAGGTAGTTCAGGCAAATTGGTCGATGCGTCGGTGGCGCCGTTTTCGCTAGACTCGGGCGACGACGACGGCGACGAACGGTTCAGACTCTGGCAGAATGGTGGGTTGGGCAAGCGAGGTGGCGAGTTTGCTGCGGAGGCAGTGGTAAGTTGCCAGTAGATCCACGGAAATAGGCCAGAAAGTTTACTCAGCCGGGTCGAGGCTCAGTATATTTAGGTGTCAACGGGGCCGAGGAGTAATTTTTTTTACTCCGCTATAGACTCTAGGCGATCGGCTAGGTGTAGAGATGCCCTTAGGTGATTGCTCCATTTAGAATCCAGACACGGCAACTACGTCGGGTTTATTTCAATAATTACAACAAGGTCCTTTGATGTCCCTAAGGTCTTCGTCTCCAACGCCCTCCCAAAAGACTGCTGCTTTAAAAACCGCAGGACTCACCCACCATAACGGGAGAACCATAGCGGCTCTGAAACATCAGCCGGGACAACACCCAATACACGTCAAAACTCGGCTACGCCGCCTCCAATCGACGAAGACCCGGAGCGGCCAACCAATCCATCCACCACAAACCATGCCCGAGGAGAGAAGCCATCTGGATGAAACTGGCACCCCGCGTTTTGGAGAACACCTGCACAGAAAACACGTAAGACAGATCGCGACCTTAACGATATCCCTCAAAGCTCCCTAACGGTTCCCTGCACGAGAAGAGCAGCCATCTGGTCGAAACTGGCACCACTGCGTTTCAGTGAAGACGTGCACACAAAACATTAAGACAGCCCACGACCTTGATAATATCCCGCAACCTCCCTGATGGTGCCCTTCTCGAGCAGAGCATCCATCTAGTCGAAACTGGCACCACCACGTTTCGGAGAACACCTGCACACCAAACACTATAAGACAACGCACGACCTCGAGGATATCCGACAAGATCCCTAACGGCGTCGTACCAGCCCCACCAGACGGTGGACGAAACTCATGAGACTTTATTGAGACGTGATGCCGCCGCCATGATCTCAACAGCATCCCCTGCACGAACTTCTACATACACCCTCAATGGTTGTGTGCACACAACGATACAAAGTTCGGGGATGATTAACCTTCGCCTATGTAGCTCCCCTCCGCCTGACGGCCACCGGAGGAGTAGGGGAGGGCGAGGTCGCCGGTGGAAATCCCTCTCATGATACCTCCCCTTTCGCCTTTAAAGTAGTGGAGAAACAAGGAGAGGCTCGCGATTACAGTAGAGTGATTGTTGTCGATCTGGTCCTGTTCTTCCGGCTAACAGCATGGGCAGTGCTTTTTGATAAAAGACGGGTTTATTAACTCAAAATATAGCATCAAGCATATACAACACATCATGAGCCACATCTGCCTCTACTTAATTAGGATGCACACAGCCAAAAGAAACAAGTCCAATTATAAAATAGTAAGTCGACATAATGGTATCAGCAAAACCAGACAAGACCGGCCATATTCCTACACTGAAGGATGAGGTGGACCGAGCGCCAGTGCGTACATGGGCAACGTATGTGAATGTTTGTAGAAGTTGATTTCACGGATCGTAGGTTGACTGTCATTTCTGGCCAAAGAAATACCTAATATATTTTGTACAATCAGCTTGAATATTTAGACATAATATCCTCTGTCTAGAACCTAGCTCACAGCTAAATATATTAGTTTGCATACAACATATTATGTGGTAGTAAATACATGCTAGCAGCCCCTTGCGGTGTATATTCATTTTTTTCTTCTAAATTATGCTATTTGCTGATGATATGATCACGACTATCCACTATTCTCCTTCAAAAATAATGGGTTACATGATGTTCTCGTTATGCAACTACTCTTATTGGATAAAAGCTATTTAATTGATTTATCTATTTATCAAAATTTTAGGCTTCTAAAATACTGCTAACTATTATTCTGCAATGGTATTGTATGATAGCCAAATCTATTGATGATGCCATGCAGCTTTCACATAGCTATGGGTTTCAGCAGAGGGATTTTGGACATACTGTTATTCTTTTTGTTTTAAGCATTATCAGAATATTGACTGATTGTATTTTGGAAGATTGGGGCACTCCAAGTATCTCTAATAAGGAACATGACAATATTTGTGCCATTGGAGTAAACACGCATAGGGATTTAGATGGCAAGGGGAGTCCGCTTGACATGAGAGATAAGCACCGTGAACAACTATGGAGGAAGAATAAACTCATGACTTTAGAAGTTGTTGAGCAGATCACTGCTAACAAAAATGCCCAAGTATTTCTTCGGCTTGTCTATCTTAACACGTATGCAGAAGTATCTTATTTCTTAATTTTTTTATTTTCATGCAAATTCTATCGATTAGAAGTTTGTATATCTCCAACTGCATACTCCCTACGTAAAAATATAAATTTCAGTGATTCTTCTCAATATAGATATGTTTTAGTTGGAATTTTAGAACTTGTGACCTAAACAAACCTTGGAGTATAATTTGACCTTTTTAGCATGATATTAGATGGTTACTCTATGCCAAAACATTTTTTCTTTGAGTTGACTCGGTCTTGCAATCATGCTATGTCGTTTCCAATCTGACAAAATTTCAGCTTGCCTGATGTCAGCATTAATTCTACTCCTTCTTTCACATATCTTTCTTAAAATAGGAAATGTTTTCATCACATATAAGTAGCTTCATAAGCAAATGCAAATCTATATGATCTTTCTTATGTTTTAGGATCTAAACACGTATTAATAGCCTGTGACGCATAGTTTTGCTGAATTTTAACAGACGTAATGAGTATGTTGTGGTTTAATTTAATAACTTTGCAAATCCTTTTTAAGGTTTCAGATTATTTGGAGAACACTTTTCCATATTATGTAATTGATATTTAAGTGTTTCATCTATTTGTGTTTTATGCTGATGGAAAACATTGTTTCCTTTTTGGCTCGGCTAGGGTAGACCTGAAAATTTCAAAAGTTTGCTTCAGAGAGTTCAACTTACTGTTGCCCTTAAATCAAAGAATTTTGCATCCGCAAATACTCTGCTAGATAACTTGATGATACATATACAGAAGGTTAGAAGCACATGTTATCAGTTAGGCAGGAGTAAGCTATTGAGAGTTATTGTTAGTACACGACCTTTCAGTTCAACAACATGCAATATGTTTGGAGCTGGAAAGGGCTCTTGTTGGATTCCTTTTGACTTGTTTATGGAGAGTGCAATGGATGGTAGACATCTTCGTGCCATATCATCGATCGAAGCTCTAACAGGTGGTTAAATATATGCACTTCATAACCTTGATAATCTGTTATTGCATTTTCAATTTTCTGTAGAACCATCGTAGAACCTTTTTTAGACATGCAATATTTGGTTGGCACAGAACTCTCCAAGATGCTCCAAGCGATTACTCGGGCTACCTGGCAAGAGACCTTTCAAGCTTTGTGGATTTCAGCTTTGCGGCTTATACATCGAGTTGAGATAACTTGGATTAATATATTTTACTTTACTAAAAAGAGAACCCTAGAGAATTAGCTTTAATGGAAAAATTTCTTATGTTTGCTAGGACCCAAGCACTCTGGAAGGACCGCTTCCTCATCTTGATTCTCGATTATGCATGTTGTTAGCTATTGTTCCTTTGGCTATTGCTCCCATTTTGAAGGAATATGCTAACAATGTCGAGCCGGGAGTGGCCTCTATTAGAATAGAAGAATTAATGTCTTCTCTACAAGTTCTGGGGCAATTTTTTGGACTTCTTTCACCCCCTCCAGCAACTGTACATGCAACAAATATTGCAGCTACGAAAGCAGCGATTGCTGTATATAGTTTGAAGGCTGGGAGTGAGAACATTCACAATTCTTTGAAAGATAGTTTCTCTGTTAAAGTAGGTTATTGTAACATATACTTCTACATTTACTATCTGTCATTTATGTAGTTTCTTTGTAGTAAGTAGTGAAACTGATCTCGTAATAATGTTTCAAATTGCAGTTGGGAATATGTTACATCTGTTTGTGGAAGCCTGTATAGCAAGAAATTTAGTCGATACATCCATTTATTTATGTCCGGGCTATGTTGTTCATGTTAAAGACTTCTCTCCTGTCCATCAGTCCCCTTGGTGAGCCTTGATGGAAGGGTCTCCGCTGATGGGTCTTAAGGATGACCTTATGGTTACACCTGCTTCAAGGTGATGAATTATGTCTCGCTATTACTTTAAATATAATTCAACATGCACCTTTGGGTTTATATGTTTGTTCACTAGCGGGACTCATGGCAATATTGCTATTTTGTTACCTTAGTGTACCAGAGTTGGAGAAATTGCATTTTTTCGCAGTAAATGGATCAGAAGTGGAAAAGTTGGCGGCTTCAAAGATTCTATGCGGGGCATCCTTTCTTCGTGGGTGGAACATTCAAGTATGATTTGATTTGAAATGACTATACTACATACAACAGCAAGAAAGAGTGTACATTGTTCAGTTTGAACAGAGTTGTATCCCTATATGATACTCTTAAAATTGGTTTGTTGTGCCACATTTTGCTCACTAGGAACATGTTGTCCAAATTGTGCTTGAGCTGCTATCAACATTGCTTTCCCAAGATTCTGGATCAGATGGCTATACTACTCATCACATGACTATATTGCTTTCTCTCTTATCTGGGATTTCTTCCATTGACACTGTTCATATTCTCTCAATCTATGGATTGGTAAGAAAAACAATCTATCTGATGTATACACCTGGGCAGCATGTGCGCACCTTTGTTTATAGGAAGGCATGTTTATTAAAAAACCATTATACTAACAACATTTTGATTTTTAGGTACCAGAACTAGCTGCCATATTGATGCCTCTCTGTGAAATATTTGGATCCTTACCTAAATCTGACCATCGGAGTTTCAATTTCGAAGATGCTTCTGCGTACTCTATATTTTCAAGTGCTTTCTTGCTCCTTCTTCGCTTGTGGAAATTTCATAGGCCACCTATCGAGAATGCTCTATCAGGAAATGGAGTCTCTTCTTGCCAGCTCAATTTAGACCATCTTTTGCTATTACGCAATAGTCGTCTTGCTTTGAAAAATCCATCTAATGGTTGTACAGTGAGCACACTTCAGTTAGATCCATCATTTAAAAAACCTGTCTACATTGATTCACTTCCTAAGCTAAGGGCATGGTATTTCCAGAATCAGGCTTGCATATCCTCTACTATTTCTAGTGCTTACGAGAGGAAGAGCATCCCCCGACTTGCAAACAAGATACTTGGAATTGTATGTCGGAAAATGGCAAAAGGTTGTAACCCACTTGTCAATCTACAAGCAACATCAAATTCAAGTATGAGTGGCTCACCTTTAGGTGCACAAGAAGATGGTTCTGAAGGGCCACCTGTTACTCCATGGGAAGTTCTGGAAGTTGTTCCCTTTGTACTTGAGACTGTCTTAATGGCATGTGCACATGAGAGGTTTTCATCTCGTGATTTGATTACAGGTTATATTCTTTTTAGGCTTATTTATAATAATAACTTTAGTTTCCCATTTTTTCCCTTTAAGCTATTGTTCAATACAACAATAACTTCTTCTTTATTTGGAAAAAATATAAATCTCTCCAATTTGGATAATTAAACCTTCTGTCCATGCATAATTCAAGATATTTGCCATGGTCAATGATTGATTTAATTCCTTATGAAAAACAAAATAGAAGCTTTTTTGTTTAATCTCAGCATTTCAACTTACTTACCAGCCAAGTATTTGCATAAGTCTCAAATTTTAATTTTTAAATTGCTCATTTTATTCAATACTTATTATAAGGGTAAAGTAAGTTTAAAAATCCTATTTTATGAATATTCATGCAAAATCCTAAATTCTAGATTATTAACCAATAAACACATATAACTTGGCATTAGGCTTCTCTTTGTGTGTCTCCGAAACAAACCATATTAGTCAAGTTATAATCTCCGATGACTTTTTGACTAATGTATATTCACAATATAGAATATCAAGATAATCTTAGAACTTTCTAGCAATTTCCCCTTTACCCATTGGCCACCTAATCTTTTTGATACGACATAATCTCCTAATGGTGGTCTTGCCATGTAGGATGGCATTGTAAGCTGGTTTTGTCACATTAGAGCAACTAAAAGATGTTGCGGATGATGAGTCAAAAAGAAGAAAAACTTGGTTGGGTTTGGAAAATAGGAGAGTTTGCAAATTGTCATGCGATAGATGTTAATTTTTTCCGTCCAACTATATATGTGGAATTGGGTGATGTGTATAGAATATTTTGCATCATGGCGGAATTCGGCCATCTGATACATTCTGTGGCAAAACTACCTTCCAAACCAGTACTTGTTGGCTTTTGGAAAGTTTAGGAGGTTAAGTTGACGTTTGCTCTAGTTTGGAGAGTGGAGGGGGTCAAGTAGGCTTTTTCTCACAAGGTTTAGGGGGTTATATGGACCTTTCAGATTTATATTATGATCTTGTAGAAGAATAATTCATTTCCCAAGCTCCAATTATGTGTAGTTACTTTTTTTATGATCATTCGAAAAGCTGCCAAAGGTATTTTGAAGTATACATTTACCCCTGCATATTTACTATCACATACCATCAGTCTTAATTGCAGGTCTGAGAGACCTTGTTGATTTCCTACCTGCTTCACTTGCTGCTATTGTAAGTTTCTTTTCAGTAGAAATTACACGTGGCATATGGAAGCCAGTTATATTGAACGGTACTGACTGGCCCAGTCCAGCAGCAACTATTCTAGCAGTTGAGTCTGACATAAAAGAAGTTCTTGCATCTGTTGGTGTTCATATCAACATGTCTCCACAACCACGTATGCCCTTTCTCCGTCTCTTTATGCAAATGGTTTTGTTCTATTTCCTACGGAGAGACTACTTTCATTTCAAATTTTCATGTTTGATGTCTATTAACTTATTTACCCTTAATGATTCATTTTTTTCTAGATTGATGCCTCGTTATTTCCATTTTTCATGTCAAACTCAAGTTACACATGACGTCATGAATGTTGCTCAATATTGTGGTTTTACCCACTTATCCTTAATGCGCAATTTTAGGAGCCAAATCTGAAACATGTATACATTAAACGACCGCCTTAAACTAATATTACTTACCTACCTGATAGTATCTGGTCACAAAATTGTGTACAATGACCAATCATTACTCGGAACATCAATTTCTTAAGATTCACATAACATTTTAAGATGACATATCACTAGTGTTAGCATTTAATTGTTTTATAGTGGAACCTTTGGAAGTCATAAAATATAAGGATTCAAATAAATAAATAAAGAACTCGATCAATACCATTCAGGTGTGTTGTCGAACTCGAGGAGATATTATCAGACAAGGTTTGGGCACCGTTGTTGGTTATTGAAAGCGAGAACTCTTCTTTAATTAGAACTCCCATTGTTATCTCCACCTCAATCGTTCCTTTCACGCAATATTTAATCTGTTTGACTATATAACTTTTCCATTTTTATTATATAGGCATAACTCCGTGTCTGTAGGTGTCCTCTCTGCCTTTTTGGCGTCTCGATGCCAAAGGGGGAGAGAGTGTAGGGATTTGCATTGTGTTTGGTGTGTTTGTTTGCTTTGTTTGCTTTGTCGTTTGGACCTCGTTTGCTTTAGTTCGGTTTGTGCTTATGAGACCTTTCCTCCATATGGTGTAAGACATATGCACTCTATCTATCTTAGTTATCTTATGTTTGTACTATCTTGTCTAGCAATAAATGTGCCTTGTCTCTATAATATAGGGGGAGCTCGGTTCCTAGCATTCGTGCTCATCTAGGTGGCACACATTTAGAGAGAGCCCGTCTATATTATTGAGAGGAGGGGTTTGCTTTTACTCAATAGTATTTTCCTTGTGCTAATCCTGTTTTGTCATCAATCCATCAAAAAGGGGGAGATTGTAAGGTCATATTTATCCCTAAGTGTTTTGGTGATTGATGACAACGTATTTGCAGACTAATCGTGTGCCATGAGCTTTCCAGACTCTTCTCTGCTAGGCACAAGACGATTGGGTGCCCCTCGAAGACTAACGAAGACGGCGCCTTTTCTACGTTTCTTTTTGATGGATTTGAGTCGTAGGAAAGCCGTACTATTAAGAGGGGGTCCGCGTTGGAAAGGTTTGGGTGGAATCATCACGTACACGTCTCCTTTTATCCCCTCCTTCTTCCTTGGAGCTTCCTCCGTTTTCCTGCCATAGTTGACTGGCTGCTTGTGTGGTTGCGGTAGTATCGCTCCAGGATCAACGGTAGTACCGTGGGCATCCACGGTAGTACCGCGCAGTGGCGCGGTAGTACCGCTGGTGCTCACGGTAGTACCGCTCCCCTGGAGCCGTACTACCGCTGCCCACCAGGCTAGTGCCGCCCGGTTGCGGTAGTAGGAGCGGATGTAATTTTTTACATCCGCACCTGCCGCGGTAGTACTGCTTTCGCCGTGCGGTAGTACCGCGCTAGGCGGTCAGGCAGTAGTACCGCCCCTCGGCAGTACTACTGTGTCGAGTTTTTGCTACTTCCGTTCTTTTGTGGAAGTATGCACGGAAGTTCCCCTTCCCCCTATCGGGACTTTTTGCCTCACGGCAGTACCGCACTGAGGGCGCGGTAGTACCGCGCGTGCGGAAGTACCACCCCAGCTTGCGTCTGTTTCCCTGACTGGGGGTCACGGCAGTACCGTAGGGTGGTACGGTAGTACCGCACTACCGCGCGGCCTTGCGGTAGTACCGCTGGCCATGCGCGGTAGTATCGCTGGCCGCGGGCTGGTAGGTGGGTAACGGTTGGATCTTTTCCACACACTATATAAAGGGTCTCCTTCTTCCCCGTTGACTCATCTCTTCCACCATTAAAGCTCCATTAATGCTCCAAGCTCCATTTTCGCCCGATCTCACTCCCTAGCCAACCAAACTTGTTGATTTGCTCGGGAGTGGTTGAGAAGGCCCCGATCTACACTTCCACCGAGAGAAATTTGATTCCCCCTACTAATCCCTTGCGGATCTTGTTACTCTTGGGTGTTTGAGCATCCTAGACGGGTGAGGTCACCGCGAAGCCATAGTCCATTGTGGTGAAGTTTCATGGTGTCGTTGGGAGCCTCCAATTGAGTTGTGGAGATTGCCCCAACCTTGTTTGTAAAGGTTCGGTCGCCGCCTCCAAGGACACCAATAGTGGAATCACGACATCTCGCATTGTGTGAGGGCGTGAGGAGATTATGGTGGCCCTAGTGGCTTCTTGGGGAGCATTGTGCCTCCACACCGCTCCAACGGAGACGTACTTCCTCTCAAAGGGAAGGAACTTCGGCAACACATCCTCGTCTCCACCGTCTCCACTTTTGGTTATCTCGTGCCTTTACTTGTGTAGCTTATTTGTTTCATATATCTTGCTTGCTTGTGTTCCTATTCGTGTTGCATCATATAGGTTGCTCATCTAGTAGCATATCTAGACAACCTATTTTGATGCAAAGTTTAAATTGCTAAAGAAAAGCTAAAAATTGTTAGTTGCCTATTCACCCCCCCTCTAGTCAACCATATCGATCCTTTCAAACTTGTCAACCGCCTTTTGACAGGCCGCCCACCTTTGACAATCCGAGTTGATTGTCGACCACCGGGACCGAAGTGATCGGTCAATTCCACTCACCTTGCGAACATCAAAGTGTTCCTTCATCCGAAGCCAATAAGCATCTCTACTTTGATCACCTCCAACGGATGGATCCCTCGACACTTGCAACCAAATATTGCATAGTAAGATGTCATCGGCGTTGGTGTAATTGCCCGCTCTTCCTTTCGGTGTGTCGACAATGCCCTCACCCTCCTCGTCCACCTTGAACTCATGGTTTTTGAAATGCATGTCATTGGTTTGAGACCAGTGCGAATTGTTGGAGCCAACACCCATCGTTGACATGTATGCATCATCATTGAGACTACAAAGTTTTTCGAACAATGCAAATAAGCTATCTATATGTGAATGCATTCAAAAAATAACAAAAAATGGAAAGTTATAATTTTTTTTACCTTGGGTGCATTTCGTTGAACATGTTGTGCGCGTCGGCCACCGGCTCAACGAGTGAGCTCGCCGGCGCTTCGGTAGCCGCCGCGCCCGTCGCACGCCCCGCAAGCTTCTTCCTCCTCGCCTTGGAGGTGCCGGAGCCGTCCGTCGCCTTGCTTTTCTTCGCCGATGCCTTGCCTTCTTTGGCCGGGCCGCATTGGGGAGCTTTGAGGAGGAGCGGGCGGCGGCTTGGGCCGGCGCCGGCGCGACGCCACCCGCCGCCGAGGTCGTCCGCGGCGGCATGAAGAGGCCGCGCGCGAGGCCGATGGTCGGAGGAGCTCCGCGGAGGCGAGGCCAACGCCACCCGGGCTAGGGTTTGCGGCGGCGGCAGGGGGGTCGCGGCTATAGGACGGGGTGAGCGGGGTGCCGGCGCGTGCGTCCATGGGGTGCGGGTCGCCGGAGCCGGTGCGCGCGGGGCGTTGGAGGCGGAGAAGACAGCGTACAGCGCGAGCGCTCGAGTGTGCCGCGCGCGGAAGCGGGCGCCGCAAATGGACCGCGCGAGATAGCGATTCCTGCCGCGCGCCCAACTCCTTATATACCGCGCGCGGTTATTGCGCGCCCGCTGGAGCCACCCGCCGGGTTGCGCGCGCGCTAAACTGGGTATATTTACGGCGCGGCGCCTGTTTAGCGCGCATGTTGGAGATACTTTTAGTGTGAAAAACGTCTTACATTATGAGACGGAGATTATATTATTATAATTTCTGGTGATTATTTGGGTATCAATCTGAGTCGCCCGCCGTTGTGTTTACCGTTTTTATTTTAGCAAACCAACAGGTCCAAGGATGGATAGTCAAAGCAGCAACGAGCTTTACTTTTCAATTTCAAAACAACGAATAGAAGAACTGTAGAACCACGTGAGTGAGAAATGTCTCAGTCAACAGTCAACTCTTCTTTTCTTTTCTTTGGGAAAAAAATACTAAGCCTTTGTTTCGTCCGGTCATGACAGAGGGCGTTATTAAACAAGGCGACTGCGCTCCTCCTTCCGTCTGCCCCTCCAAGTCACCCACGCAGATGGCGGCCTCCGGTGATGTGGAGGATCGGCTGTTGTCTGCGGTGAAGGCCTCGGCAGCGCTAGGCGACCCGCCGCTTCTCCAGGCGGCCGAGGCCGCGCGCTGCGCCTCCGACGGAGGCGGCCTGGCCGCGGCGCTGGTGGCGAATCTCTGCTTCGCACACAACACGGGAGCCATGTGGAAGCTGCTGGACGAGGCCATGGCCTCCCGCCTCGTCTCGCCACTCCACACGCTCGCCCTCCTCACCCCAAGGTCCCAACCGATTCGAGCTTCCTTTGTTCCTCTCTCTCTCTCTCTCTCTCTCTCTCTCTCTCTCTCTCTCTCTCTCTCTCTCTCTTCTCATTTGGCTTGATCGGGGCTGTGTGGGGATTATTACCCGTGCTGCAGGGTGGTGCCCAACAGGCGGGCGCAGCCGGAAGCGTACCGGCTCTACCTGGAGCTGCTCCGGCGGTATGCGGTGGTGGTGCCCGTCTACTCAGAGTCGGAGCGCGTTAAGACCAGCAAGGCCATGTAAGCTTCGCTTTTACTCATCTTCGGGACTGTTCTGTGATACACGCAATTTGTTTCACGTTGGGTTGGTATACGTACATACTCTCTGATACAATTACACACTCGCACACAAGCAATTCTGTGTTAGGGAATAAGGCAAGGCGAGCGCGGTCAGTGTGCGTGTGTACGCGAGTTGGTCGAGCCGGGCGCCGCTCGGTGGTCGCGTCGGGTCCGTGGTGGGTATTCGTATGTGATGCAAGGGTATGCGTGTGTGCTGCAAGGCTATGCTTCTGAGTATGCACTCGACTTGTCGGACTAGGGCTAGTCTGTTGGCGAACATGGAGGGCTGGACGAGTTGGTCGGTTGCAGGCTCGCCACGACCTGGACGTGTGCGAGCGCGTCATGGGTATGATCAGAGCGGGCCGAATCGAGCGCTCGAGTGGATAGAGACGTGGGGTGCGTGCGCTCCCTCCCATGTGCGTTGTAACAGAGTGTGGCCGGAGTTTGTGCTCGCGAGAAAGAAATTGCCATATGCTCCCAGTAGGGGGGCCATGCTCCCTGTAGGCTACAACGTAGCTACGCCCCTACTTGTCGCCATCAAATTTTATTTTATTTTTTGCGGTGACTTGCAGGCACCTTCGTAATGCTCGGCAGGCAGCACAGAGGATCCTCAGGCTAGCCATAGTGGGAGTAACTTAAGTAGTAACTTAACACATCCCAAGACAATTTTGCTTATGTGGCAACTATTTAATGAGGAAAGAGGTGCTTGTGGTAACATAATATATTACTGTAACATAGCGCTTTTCGAGACAAAATGAGTCTATGAGCTAATAAATGAAGCAATCTATGATACTAGTACTATGTTACTTTGCACTATGGAGATAGTAACTTAGACTAGTGTCATATGCATGACACTAGTCTAAGTTACTCCCCACTATTACCAGCCTCATGACGCGCGTAAACCTCCGCCACACAATAACCAACCTAGTCCTTGGAAATTCGTGGGAGCAATTAATGAATTGTGCTACTATTCCAAACTGAGCCATCTCCTTATTTTTTTTTCTTTTCTCTTCGCGGGATGAGCCATCTCCTTGTTGGTGAGAGGAGCTGAGGAATACCGTGGTACTCCCTCCATTCATACCATGTCCTTTTAGGAGGGCACGTGTACCATTCAAACCAACGAGCAGAAGCACAGACCCAAGAGCAAACTCATCCCGAACAAAGACACAAGACCCTGGAAAAAGAAAACTTACTCCAATTCTGTCGTCGTGTACTTCCGACGACGGCGAGACAACACGACAAACAAAGCAACGTCGACTCGACTGGACCAAATTGCAATATGCCAAGATACGCCGTAGTGCAAGCTGGCCACTTACGAGGGCCGGGCGTGGCTGGCAAAATCAGGGGCCTGCCAAACTACAAAAATGGGGCCTATTTTACTAAAATGAACTAATGAGCAATTATAATGTATATGATATAATGTCTTGCATAACAATTGGATGTATATAAAATCATACATGTTCAACTCCCGCTTGCATAATATTTATTTGAACAACATCATTCTTTTTAATATTTTTTGAAATGAAATCTTGAAAGGGGAGAAGGATCAACTGGCTGATTACCGGATGGCACTTGTGATGTTTCTTTTCTGAAGAACTTGTCCATACCAGCTTTATAAAATTTATTAATCAAATTATGTTCTCTTTATTTTCTCTTGCGCTTCTGGGAACAAGATTGATGTTTCCCCATGAAGACTCAAATATGTATTATTGAAACACAAGAAAAAAATGAATAAAACAAAATTGTAGTGATACGGCAACAGATATCAATTGAAAATTATGCGTCAATGTTTCACAATTACACGAACGGTCTAACTCACCTAGTCTCATATCATGTTCGGTTGAACTGCTACACTGTGATCTTTAACCGAGGAGGTAAGAACCGATCTCTAACAATCCTGGCCAAAAGTTAACTAGAATTTAGGAAATCAGGAATTAGGAGTAGGATCCGAAGCTAATCAGAAAAGACTCGCTAGCGGTAGGCTAGTTGTTTTGAAGCCGTGAAGCACCTAGAGGATGGAAGCTGTGAAGCACATGGAGTCGGTCGCTGATCGATCCACAGGCAATGAGTCTGGAACTTGGGAGAGGAAGGCAACAGCGGCATCGACTGATCGATTTGATGAGTCGATGAGATGAAGCCGCGAAGGCGAGTAGGCGACGATCCAGTTTCATGTACTGACGTCGACGCGAATGCTATTACGGTTTTGTCATTGATCGACTGACGAGTTCACAATCCTTTTTTCCTGAGGGACCGGCGGTCCGGTTTCCTTCTTACAGACCACGATCGATCCAATAGTTTTATTTTGTTTGAGAAGCTCTGATCGAGCAGACTTTTTTTTAGGATTACGAATCGAGCAGGGACCTTCTATCTTCCGCCTTCTGCGGCAGACTGGCGGCTCTACACACAGGGAGCCAAACTAATGGGCCGGCCCAAGTAGCAACCCCGCGATGTGAAATAAACAATAATAAGGAAAACAATGCACGTTGGGCTTCATACTCGTGATGCGTGACAAATCTAAAATATTATTTGGAGTATCTAACGCGATTTTAGTAAAGCAAATATTTATTTAAATCAAAATATTTCAAAATTGGGAAGAAATTTTAAATATTGGAAAATTATAAGAAAATGCATACCTTATTTATAAGTGAAACATTTTTAAATCTTGAATTCTTTTAGAAAATAGGACATTTTTATAAATTTGAAAACGTTAATATTTTTTTAAACTTGAACATTTTTGGGAAAAGTGAACTGTTGAAACTCTGAAAAAACATTTGAAAGGTGAACATTTTTTGCATATGCGAATAATTTTGGAAAATTTGAACCTAAATTTGGGAAAAAAATCCAAAAACAATTCAAATTTCCAAACTTTTGAGAAAATCACGAATTTTTTTAAATTTTGTGAACAAAATTTGAAAAACTAGGAACATTTTCTGATCAATTTTGAAACCCCAAACAAAATTTGTAAAAAGCAAACACTTTCTAAAATTTGAAAAAAATCGAAATTATGAATATTTTTTGAATTTCAGAAAAACATTTAAAAAATAGCAACATTGTTTGAACTCAGGAACAACATTTTGAAATCACCTAACAATTTTAGAAATGTCAAAGATTTTCTCTAATATGTGAATAATTTCTAAAAATGAGGAAATTTTTAAAATTTGTGAATACTAATTAAAAATGAACATTTTTAGACTGTTGAACAATTTCATTTATCTCAAACATTTTTCCAATTTGGGAACATAATTTTGAAAGCAAGATTTTTCAAATGAAGGACAACGCTGATGATTCCGCTCCCAACCAACCATGTTGCTAGCCAAAGCAGCACTCATGATTGATTATTCCGGCGAGACACTCACGTATGCTAGCACGGCTGATCGAATCGATCTAGTGTTCAACGCATGCACACGCAAGCTGGCTTAGTTGCTACTTCCTCCGTTCTTAAATATATACTCTCTTTGTCCGGAAATACTAGTCGCATAAATAGATAAAAATAGATGTATTTAAGAACTAAAATACGTCTAGATACGCTGACAAGTATTTCCAAACAGAGGGAGTTTGTTTTAAAGTGCATATTCACTCATATTCACTCATTTTGATTCGTATATAGTTAAATAGTGAAATCTTTAAAATGTATTATATTTACAAATGGAAAGAGTACATCCTCACGCAGGAACACCACAGCGAGCTGATATTTTTTTGAACAGTGAAAGGGCCCAAGGCCCAAACTCAATTGGATAAGCATCAAGGCACCGATTACTACAGGATCCAACAGGAAAAGAAAATGTAAGTCCCTGACTGTTACATGGAGGACCCCCAAACTGAGAGCAAGAAACGTGATCAGGTCCTTGATAGCCGCCGCCCGGACTGAACCTAGCCGCCGCCAGGGACGAACCACTTGCGCGACGAAATCACCATAGATGCATAACCTGCTTTGCATGGTCTCCGAGTTGCGGTTGGAACTGCCTCCCATAAGGCACGCAAGCCGGAAGGAATGCAGTCGGCCACCATTGGGCCAGAAGAAGCATAGCATCGGCATAGGTCGGCAGCCATCTAATAAGGGCGCCGTTGCTCCACCAAGGAATCCTCTGCTGATAAGCTCGAACTCGATCTGCAGGCTTCAGATTTCTGCATCTTCCTTGCTCCTCATCCACCCCCATGAAAGAGCAAGCAACATAGGCTTATTGGAGAGGGGGAGCTCCTGCAAGATCCGCTGCTATCTGCTCCCGTCCTCCATGGACGACAAGCTCGGGAGGAAGCCAGCGAGCACCGAACGACGCATCGATGGGAAGCTCGAGAACGACATAGCGCCACACGCCCCGGAGGCAAGACTCTCTCTACTTAGTACTTACTAGATTTACTACTACTATATGCAGAGGGGGGCCAATCAGCTATCCCATCCTCATGCCGAACGGCAGAGCCGCCCGAGAGAAAGAGGGAAAGGGGCGAAGTCGGAGCAAGCAAGGCGACTCTCAACGCGTGGGCTGGAACCGTCCGTGCAACAGTGAGCTGATCGATCCAGCGAGCTCAACGCATGCGAGACACTAGGCGTATTGCTGACATTCCTGTTTCTTTTCTTTATTGCTTCATGGGTATCGATTACATAGGGTATACATTTGCATATGAATAGCATGAGGACCAACTCAATCTAAGCTAGTCGGTTACAAGTCCTAATCTTAGTACTATGGGCATCTGTAGCCGATCGCCTAAAAAAATAGAGGAGCAAACCGCCGAGTAAACCTTAGTGGAGTAAATTTACTCCACTAAGTTTTGGTTGAACCTAGCCGAACTCTTAAATTAATGGGATAATTTTTTTTGGCAAAGTGTTTTAATTCTAGTTTACTTATAATACAATGCAACTACATATTAGCATAGATATAAACACAGAACATAATAAATAAATTCAACGCAATTCATGAATATTACAAATTCATGGTTTACAAACCAAATTATTCAAATGCAAACTTGCCGAATGATTCAAATGATGTAAATAGCATGATAAAATCACAACTAAGAAGTGTTATGGAGATGCCACTAATGCTCAACAATATCATGTTGGAGCTGGGTATGAACTTCTCGCTTCTCAATCCTCTGATGCGCTTCAAGGAATGTGTGAATCCTATTTGGATTGTCTTCTAGCTCAGTAGGACTCCCATTGATGATGGACTGAAAGTTCTCAGGCATTCCTCTCTCACCTTCAACGATCATGTTATACAAGATGATGCAATAAGCCAGGATTTGCCATAGTACATTGGAGTTCTAATACTCGACAGCGCCACAAACGACTGTGAAACGCTTCTAAAGCACACCGAAAGCTTTCTCCACATCCTTCCTAGTGGACTCTTGACATACTGCAAAGTGAGACCTTTTGTTATCTTTTAGTTGCGGAATTGTTTTGACAAATGTGGCCAATGGAGGATAGATGCTATCTACGAGGTAGTAGCCTATCGTATACTCGTGACCATTGACCATATACTTGCAAGGAGGAGCATCCCGCAACAAGCCTAGCAAACAGTGATGATCTTGATAGCACATTCAGGTCATTGTGAGGGCCAGGCAATCCAAAGAATGAATGTCAAATCCATATATCCTTCGATGGAACAACCTCAAGAATGATCGTGGGATCGTTGCAATGGCCTTTGTACTGACCTTTCCACCCTGCACGAAAATTCTTGCAGGTCCAGTACATACAATCCAGCATCCCTGGTCATCCTCTTGCTTCACTCTTTGCCATAAGCCTCTCGGTGTCGTCCTTGTTGGGTGTCGTCATGTACTCAAGCCCAAAGACATCAATCACTACTTTTCTGAACCTTCGAACGGCCTCCAAGATTGTATATTCTCCAATGTGGACATAGTCGTCAATTGCACCGGTTGAAAACCCGTATGCAAGAACTCAAACAACCAAAATTCACTTAATCAAAGGGCTCACATTTATCTCTCTGCATGCATTCCTTCAAAGCTTAAACGAATCATCATATTTCTCCACGGCTTTTGCAATGGTGAGAAAAAGACCTGTGTGCATCCGAAAGCGACGGCAAAAATAATTCTCCAGATAAGTGGGATTAGGGTGAAAATAATGTCTATCATGGTTGAGTTGTATGTGGCCAAATTGCGATCCTTTTCTAGGCCGCCGAATATCATTGTTGAAAATCGTGCCGACGACAATTACAAAGTCAGTGTCATCTTCTTCCTCATCCGATGACGATGAGTCCTCGGAGGTTATCTTCTCTCAACCTAGTCATCTTGAATTCAAATGACTTGGTTCAACCCGGCCAAATAAAACGAGACAAGATAACCAAATAAGATCACTTAGGCAAAATGTCGAACACTTGCAAGGCGGCGTGGGTGCACCGGCCGGCCGACGTCATTGAGCTGAAACGAGCGGGTGCGGAGGCGTGCAGATGACCGGAAAAGGTTCAAGATGCCGGTGACATGTCGGTTAGCCAACAAGAAAGAGGATCCAAGGTAGTTCAGGCAAATTGGTCGATGCGTCGGTGGCGCCGTTTTCGCTAGACTCGGGCGACGACGACGGCGACGAACGGTTCAGACTCTGGCAGAATGGTGGGTTGGGCCAAGCGAGGTGGCGAGTTTGCTGCGGAGGCAGTGGTAAGTTGCCAGTAGATCCACGGAAATAGGCCAGAAAGTTTACTCAGCCGGGTCGAGGCTCAGTATATTTAGGTGTCAACGGGGCCGAGGAGTAATTTTTTTTACTCCGCTATAGACTCTAGGCGATCGGCTAGGTGTAGAGATGCCCTTAGGTGATTGCTCCATTTAGAATCCAGACACGGCAACTACGTCGGGTTTATTTCAATAATTACAACAAGGTCCTTTGATGTCCCTAAGGTCTTCGTCTCCAACGCCCTCCCAAAAGACTGCTGCTTTAAAAACCGCAGGACTCACCCACCATAACGGGAGAACCATAGCGGCTCTGAAACATCAGCCGGGACAACACCCAATACACGTCAAAACTCGGCTACGCCGCCTCCAATCGACGAAGACCCGGAGCGGCCAACCAATCCATCCACCACAAACCATGCCCGAGGAGAGAAGCCATCTGGATGAAACTGGCACCCCGCGTTTTGGAGAACACCTGCACAGAAAACACGTAAGACAGATCGCGACCTTAACGATATCCCTCAAAGCTCCCTAACGGTTCCCTGCACGAGAAGAGCAGCCATCTGGTCGAAACTGGCACCACTGCGTTTCAGTGAAGACGTGCACACAAAACATTAAGACAGCCCACGACCTTGATAATATCCCGCAACCTCCCTGATGGTGCCCTTCTCGAGCAGAGCATCCATCTAGTCGAAACTGGCACCACCACGTTTCGGAGAACACCTGCACACCAAACACTATAAGACAACGCACGACCTCGAGGATATCCGACAAGATCCCTAACGGCGTCGTACCAGCCCCACCAGACGGTGGACGAAACTCATGAGACTTTATTGAGACGTGATGCCGCCGCCATGATCTCAACAGCATCCCCTGCACGAACTTCTACATACACCCTCAATGGTTGTGTGCACACAACGATACAAAGTTCGGGGATGATTAACCTTCGCCTATGTAGCTCCCCTCCGCCTGACGGCCACCGGAGGAGTAGGGGAGGGCGAGGTCGCCGGTGGAAATCCCTCTCATGATACCTCCCCTTTCGCCTTTAAAGTAGTGGAGAAACAAGGAGAGGCTCGCGATTACAGTAGAGTGATTGTTGTCGATCTGGTCCTGTTCTTCCGGCTAACAGCATGGGCAGTGCTTTTTGATAAAAGACGGGTTTATTAACTCAAAATATAGCATCAAGCATATACAACACATCATGAGCCACATCTGCCTCTACTTAATTAGGATGCACACAGCCAAAAGAAACAAGTCCAATTATAAAATAGTAAGTCGACATAATGGTATCAGCAAAACCAGACAAGACCGGCCATATTCCTACACTGAAGGATGAGGTGGACCGAGCGCCAGTGCGTACATGGGCAACGTATGTGAATGTTTGTAGAAGTTGATTTCACGGATCGTAGGTTGACTGTCATTTCTGGCCAAAGAAATACCTAATATATTTTGTACAATCAGCTTGAATATTTAGACATAATATCCTCTGTCTAGAACCTAGCTCACAGCTAAATATATTAGTTTGCATACAACATATTATGTGGTAGTAAATACATGCTAGCAGCCCCTTGCGGTGTATATTCATTTTTTTCTTCTAAATTATGCTATTTGCTGATGATATGATCACGACTATCCACTATTCTCCTTCAAAAATAATGGGTTACATGATGTTCTCGTTATGCAACTACTCTTATTGGATAAAAGCTATTTAATTGATTTATCTATTTATCAAAATTTTAGGCTTCTAAAATACTGCTAACTATTATTCTGCAATGGTATTGTATGATAGCCAAATCTATTGATGATGCCATGCAGCTTTCACATAGCTATGGGTTTCAGCAGAGGGATTTTGGACATACTGTTATTCTTTTTGTTTTAAGCATTATCAGAATATTGACTGATTGTATTTTGGAAGATTGGGGCACTCCAAGTATCTCTAATAAGGAACATGACAATATTTGTGCCATTGGAGTAAACACGCATAGGGATTTAGATGGCAAGGGGAGTCCGCTTGACATGAGAGATAAGCACCGTGAACAACTATGGAGGAAGAATAAACTCATGACTTTAGAAGTTGTTGAGCAGATCACTGCTAACAAAAATGCCCAAGTATTTCTTCGGCTTGTCTATCTTAACACGTATGCAGAAGTATCTTATTTCTTAATTTTTTTATTTTCATGCAAATTCTATCGATTAGAAGTTTGTATATCTCCAACTGCATACTCCCTACGTAAAAATATAAATTTCAGTGATTCTTCTCAATATAGATATGTTTTAGTTGGAATTTTAGAACTTGTGACCTAAACAAACCTTGGAGTATAATTTGACCTTTTTAGCATGATATTAGATGGTTACTCTATGCCAAAACATTTTTTCTTTGAGTTGACTCGGTCTTGCAATCATGCTATGTCGTTTCCAATCTGACAAAATTTCAGCTTGCCTGATGTCAGCATTAATTCTACTCCTTCTTTCACATATCTTTCTTAAAATAGGAAATGTTTTCATCACATATAAGTAGCTTCATAAGCAAATGCAAATCTATATGATCTTTCTTATGTTTTAGGATCTAAACACGTATTAATAGCCTGTGACGCATAGTTTTGCTGAATTTTAACAGACGTAATGAGTATGTTGTGGTTTAATTTAATAACTTTGCAAATCCTTTTTAAGGTTTCAGATTATTTGGAGAACACTTTTCCATATTATGTAATTGATATTTAAGTGTTTCATCTATTTGTGTTTTATGCTGATGGAAAACATTGTTTCCTTTTTGGCTCGGCTAGGGTAGACCTGAAAATTTCAAAAGTTTGCTTCAGAGAGTTCAACTTACTGTTGCCCTTAAATCAAAGAATTTTGCATCCGCAAATACTCTGCTAGATAACTTGATGATACATATACAGAAGGTTAGAAGCACATGTTATCAGTTAGGCAGGAGTAAGCTATTGAGAGTTATTGTTAGTACACGACCTTTCAGTTCAACAACATGCAATATGTTTGGAGCTGGAAAGGGCTCTTGTTGGATTCCTTTTGACTTGTTTATGGAGAGTGCAATGGATGGTAGACATCTTCGTGCCATATCATCGATCGAAGCTCTAACAGGTGGTTAAATATATGCACTTCATAACCTTGATAATCTGTTATTGCATTTTCAATTTTCTGTAGAACCATCGTAGAACCTTTTTTAGACATGCAATATTTGGTTGGCACAGAACTCTCCAAGATGCTCCAAGCGATTACTCGGGCTACCTGGCAAGAGACCTTTCAAGCTTTGTGGATTTCAGCTTTGCGGCTTATACATCGAGTTGAGATAACTTGGATTAATATATTTTACTTTACTAAAAAGAGAACCCTAGAGAATTAGCTTTAATGGAAAAATTTCTTATGTTTGCTAGGACCCAAGCACTCTGGAAGGACCGCTTCCTCATCTTGATTCTCGATTATGCATGTTGTTAGCTATTGTTCCTTTGGCTATTGCTCCCATTTTGAAGGAATATGCTAACAATGTCGAGCCGGGAGTGGCCTCTATTAGAATAGAAGAATTAATGTCTTCTCTACAAGTTCTGGGGCAATTTTTTGGACTTCTTTCACCCCCTCCAGCAACTGTACATGCAACAAATATTGCAGCTACGAAAGCAGCGATTGCTGTATATAGTTTGAAGGCTGGGAGTGAGAACATTCACAATTCTTTGAAAGATAGTTTCTCTGTTAAAGTAGGTTATTGTAACATATACTTCTACATTTACTATCTGTCATTTATGTAGTTTCTTTGTAGTAAGTAGTGAAACTGATCTCGTAATAATGTTTCAAATTGCAGTTGGGAATATGTTACATCTGTTTGTGGAAGCCTGTATAGCAAGAAATTTAGTCGATACATCCATTTATTTATGTCCGGGCTATGTTGTTCATGTTAAAGACTTCTCTCCTGTCCATCAGTCCCCTTGGTGAGCCTTGATGGAAGGGTCTCCGCTGATGGGTCTTAAGGATGACCTTATGGTTACACCTGCTTCAAGGTGATGAATTATGTCTCGCTATTACTTTAAATATAATTCAACATGCACCTTTGGGTTTATATGTTTGTTCACTAGCGGGACTCATGGCAATATTGCTATTTTGTTACCTTAGTGTACCAGAGTTGGAGAAATTGCATTTTTTCGCAGTAAATGGATCAGAAGTGGAAAAGTTGGCGGCTTCAAAGATTCTATGCGGGGCATCCTTTCTTCGTGGGTGGAACATTCAAGTATGATTTGATTTGAAATGACTATACTACATACAACAGCAAGAAAGAGTGTACATTGTTCAGTTTGAACAGAGTTGTATCCCTATATGATACTCTTAAAATTGGTTTGTTGTGCCACATTTTGCTCACTAGGAACATGTTGTCCAAATTGTGCTTGAGCTGCTATCAACATTGCTTTCCCAAGATTCTGGATCAGATGGCTATACTACTCATCACATGACTATATTGCTTTCTCTCTTATCTGGGATTTCTTCCATTGACACTGTTCATATTCTCTCAATCTATGGATTGGTAAGAAAAACAATCTATCTGATGTATACACCTGGGCAGCATGTGCGCACCTTTGTTTATAGGAAGGCATGTTTATTAAAAAACCATTATACTAACAACATTTTGATTTTTAGGTACCAGAACTAGCTGCCATAGTGATGCCTCTCTGTGAAATATTTGGATCCTTACCTAAATCTGACCATCGGAGTTTCAATTTCGAAGATGCTTCTGCGTACTCTATATTTTCAAGTGCTTTCTTGCTCCTTCTTCGCTTGTGGAAATTTCATAGGCCACCTATCGAGAATGCTCTATCAGGAAATGGAGTCTCTTCTTGCCAGCTCAATTTAGACCATCTTTTGCTATTACGCAATAGTCGTCTTGCTTTGAAAAATCCATCTAATGGTTGTACAGTGAGCACACTTCAGTTAGATCCATCATTTAAAAAACCTGTCTACATTGATTCACTTCCTAAGCTAAGGGCATGGTATTTCCAGAATCAGGCTTGCATATCCTCTACTATTTCTAGTGCTTACGAGAGGAAGAGCATCCCCCGACTTGCAAACAAGATACTTGGAATTGTATGTCGGAAAATGACAAAAGGTTGTAACCCACTTGTCAATCTACAAGCAACATCAAATTCAAGTATGAGTGGCTCACCTTTAGGTGCACAAGAAGATGGTTCTGAAGGGCCACCTGTTACTCCATGGGAAGTTCTGGAAGTTGTTCCCTTTGTACTTGAGACTGTCTTAATGGCATGTGCACATGAGAGGTTTTCATCTCGTGATTTGATTACAGGTTATATTCTTTTTAGGCTTATTTATAATAATAACTTTAGTTTCCCATTTTTTCCCTTTAAGCTATTGTTCAATACAACAATAACTTCTTCTTTATTTGGAAAAAATATAAATCTCTCCAATTTGGATAATTAAACCTTCTGTCCATGCATAATTCAAGATATTTGCCATGGTCAATGATTGATTTAATTCCTTATGAAAAACAAAATAGAAGCTTTTTTGTTTAATCTCAGCATTTCAACTTACTTACCAGCCAAGTATTTGCATAAGTCTCAAATTTTAATTTTTAAATTGCTCATTTTATTCAATACTTATTATAAGGGTAAAGTAAGTTTAAAAATCCTATTTTATGAATATTCATGCAAAATCCTAAATTCTAGATTATTAACCAATAAACACATATAACTTGGCATTAGGCTTCTCTTTGTGTGTCTCCGAAACAAACCATATTAGTCAAGTTATAATCTCCGATGACTTTTTGACTAATGTATATTCACAATATAGAATATCAAGATAATCTTAGAACTTTCTAGCAATTTCCCCTTTACCCATTGGCCACCTAATCTTTTTGATACGACATAATCTCCTAATGGTGGTCTTGCCATGTAGGATGGCATTGTAAGCTGGTTTTGTCACATTAGAGCAACTAAAAGATGTTGCGGATGATGAGTCAAAAAGAAGAAAAACTTGGTTGGGTTTGGAAAATAGGAGAGTTTGCAAATTGTCATGCGATAGATGTTAATTTTTTCCGTCCAACTATATATGTGGAATTGGGTGATGTGTATAGAATATTTTGCATCATGGCGGAATTCGGCCATCTGATACATTCTGTGGCAAAACTACCTTCCAAACCAGTACTTGTTGGCTTTTGGAAAGTTTAGGAGGTTAAGTTGACGTTTGCTCTAGTTTGGAGAGTGGAGGGGGTCAAGTAGGCTTTTTCTCACAAGGTTTAGGGGGTTATATGGACCTTTCAGATTTATATTATGATCTTGTAGAAGAATAATTCATTTCCCAAGCTCCAATTATGTGTAGTTACTTTTTTTATGATCATTCGAAAAGCTGCCAAAGGTATTTTGAAGTATACATTTACCCCTGCATATTTACTATCACATACCATCAGTCTTAATTGCAGGTCTGAGAGACCTTGTTGATTTCCTACCTGCTTCACTTGCTGCTATTGTAAGTTTCTTTTCAGTAGAAATTACACGTGGCATATGGAAGCCAGTTATATTGAACGGTACTGACTGGCCCAGTCCAGCAGCAACTATTCTAGCAGTTGAGTCTGACATAAAAGAAGTTCTTGCATCTGTTGGTGTTCATATCAACATGTCTCCACAACCACGTATGCCCTTTCTCCGTCTCTTTATGCAAATGGTTTTGTTCTATTTCCTACGGAGAGACTACTTTCATTTCAAATTTTCATGTTTGATGTCTATTAACTTATTTACCCTTAATGATTCATTTTTTTCTAGATTGATGCCTCGTTATTTCCATTTTTCATGTCAAACTCAAGTTACACATGACGTCATGAATGTTGCTCAATATTGTGGTTTTACCCACTTATCCTTAATGCGCAATTTCAGGAGCCAAATCTGAAACATGTATACATTAAACGACCGCCTTAAACTAATATTACTTACCTACCTGATAGTATCTGGTCACAAAATTGTGTACAATGACCAATCATTACTCGGAACATCAATTTCTTAAGATTCACATAACATTTTAAGCTGACATATCACTAGTGTTAGCATTTAATTGTTTTATAGTGGAACCTTTGGAAGTCATAAAATATAAGGATTCAAATAAATAAATAAAGAACTCGATCAATACCATTCAGGTGTGTTGTCGAACTCGAGGAGATATTATCAGACAAGGTTTGGGCACCGTTGTTGGTTATTGAAAGCGAGAACTCTTCTTTAATTAGAACTCCCATTGTTATCTCCACCTCAATCGTTCCTTTCACGCAATATTTAATCTGTTTGACTATATAACTTTTCCATTTTTATTATATAGGCATAACTCTCATCTTTTGTTCATTGTGGTAAGCTATTGAAATTAAAGAAGTTGTTGAATGCATTGTATCTTCTTTGATGAATCAAAGATGAATTAACGAAAGTCTCTTTAGTTGGTAAAGTCCTCCTTGGTCTTTCCCTTGACCGTCTGTTCTAGATTCATTCTTCACATAATTGGTTGCCTCACTAACCTAGTAGCTAGTGCAATTCTACTTCAAAGTCTTTGCTAACTGATCTTCATCTGATGAATGAATGTTTACATGAAAATAGTTCAACTTACTTCCCGTTTGCAACTCTAAATATATTATTACAAATGTCGATATTGGGCTAAAATTTCAGAGTATAAGACACCAGTAGTATGGATATTAATCTTGAGTTTTTGTTTAGTTTCTAAGTTCAAATGTAAACTAGCGTATGCTCATTATATGATATTTATAAATTTAATTTGGACTTTTCTAGGAAATGTATATCAGTGAACGATATACTATGCGTAATCTTGACTTTACTTTAGTAATATACACATTACAAAACTCATAAGAATGAATTAGGTATAGATATCAGTTATTTCACTACCCTCTTCACTGTTGTATTTTTGCTTGCGAATCTCAATTGGATGGTGTACCTAATGTAGTATGTCAACAACACACTATCTTGTTTTAAGGCTTTGGATGCTGCAAATTTATCTCTAATATAGGCAGAAACATTATTGGGGACCATCGAAAGCTCTTTGAATGTAACCCTCATATCATGGAACCACTAATGATCAATTAATGTCTCTTCAGGATCGGTTATGCCAATGCTTCCATTACCAATAGCAGCTCTTATCAGCTTATCTATAACAGTTAAGATGGAATTTAGTGACCTACAAGGAATCATGGGCCACGGATTGGAAGTTTGTGCTACATCAAGTTCATGGCCAAGCATGCCAATTGTAGGGGCATTGTGGTCACAGAATGTTTGACGGTGGCATGATTTTATTATCCTAACATGTTCCGAGTCCCCTTTACCCGAGATAACAATGCAGTGGCTCAACTTATCAGGAGTTGCTTCACATCTTTTCTTGGGCCGCTGGTTAATGGACGATCTTGCTTTGTAGCGAACAGAGGAGTCATTAATTTGATGGGGCAGTCTCCCGGTCAAAGCGGTTGCCGGCTTTCTATATCACCTGGATGTCTTTACATGCGGTCTTGTGGGATGTTTCTCGACAATAATTTTGTATGTGAAGAGATCTTCAAGGTTGTCATTGAGAGAGCCCATGCATTAGCAAATGAATGTGGTTGTGATATCAATGGACCTTCTTATCTGATGTCAGGCCGGATGTCAATATCTTGTGCATTATCCTCCGTAGAGCAAATAGCATCACTTGCAGCAACTATGCTTTGTCATGCTGGTGGGGTGAAGTTGATCCATCTCATGTACGATCAGATTGTACCAACTTTGCTTCTTTCACCCGGAGATAGGAAACGGGGTTCTGCCGGATCGTTGTGCAGCATATTCGAAGGATTTGCTTTGGCGTTTGTTCTCCTCTTGTCTGGGGCCAGCATTTGGGGAATTGGAGAAAACCCCCCAGTTTACACTTCGGTACACCCATCAAAGAGGCAACGGATTGTAGGCATGCACTTGGAGTTCATATCCATGGTAATGGAGGGCAACATGGATCTTGGTTGTGGTCAGGCAACATGGAGGGCATATGTTCTCTGTTTTGTGGGTTTGCTTGTCGACTTTGTGCCAGCGTGGATCCCTCAGGTGCCGCTCAAGACGCTGCAGAAATTGGCCTCGGGGCTTAAGAAATGGCATGAGCATGATCTTGCGCACTCTCTGCTGGAGCGAGGAGGGCCGGAGGCCATAAGTATAGTGGTTGAGCACATGCTATGATACATCCATGCTCATCACATCAACTAGTACTGTAATTTGCAACGCACGATTACATGACATGTTGTAGTCCATCATCAGGGTAATGCACACTCTAGGTTGCTTGTTCATATAGGTACTCAATAAGATAAGCCTACACACTACAAAAAACATTGACTCCATGCAGTCTGTCATGCGTTTAGAGTTACTGCCACAGTGATACATTACAACACTTACATCTCAACACTTACATTCCCAACAGTCCATCATCTAGGAAACACACACTCTAGGTTGCTTGTTCATATAGGTTTCTCTGCATGCAACTACTTAGCTATGTTGCCGAAACAACCTGGATCTATCCACACAGAAGCCATGACAGCGTGTGCGCCCCATGAACGATGATCGTGTGGCCACTTCGCACGACTCGATAGGCATATAGCCGTTTTCTGTTGTAGCATGTAACTTTTTTTCTTATCCGAAATGGCAATTGTAACGTGTACCTCATCTCTTGCTTATGTAACTCTCTCCTTAGTAGGTGTCTATATTCACGGTTACGCACTATGTACATTCAATAGACATGTGTCACTTCGTTCACAAATATAAGATGTTTAGGATATTTTGATTGGCCTACAAAGGGACTCAAATGAGTGAAGAAGCACATTAAAACGTGTCTATATAGATCTGATTTAGAAAAAAAGTTAGAACATCTTATATTTGTGAACGAAGGGAAGTGCCCTTTTTTCTAAAAAATCACGGGCAAAATTTGCTAAACATTTATTGCACAATCACATGCAGGATTTGTTGATATTTGGTTACACAATTAATTGGGGCAGGCAAATTATGCGCTAATGTCCTAGAATATTTATATCCCGTTGCAACGCACGGGCATTATCCTATTGCATTTTTAAAAATGTAATGAAGTGTTTTGAGAAACACATATCATAGCCTAAAATATTAGGTGTATTTTTTGTTTGAACTCCGATATATTTTGTTTGAGATTTTTTTCCTTAGGGTTACTATCCGGTTGTTCTGTTACTCTGATTCTCTCTTCATTTCTTCTTCGGAATGAACATTTTTATATTAAGCAATGAACATTTTTATAATATGCGGTGAAACATTTTTACAAACAGTTGATGAACATTTTCCAAATGTGTGACAAACATTTGTCAAATAGGCTACAATCATTTTAACACTAGTAGAAAACAGGGCTTTGGTTCGGGCCTGGCCAGCCCATTAGTCCCGGTTCTTCACGAACTGGGACCCATGGGGGCATTAGTCTCGGTTCATGAGCCCCGGGGGCCGGCCAGGGCCTCGTGGGCATTGGTCCCGATTCGTCTAGATCCATTTTTACCAGTTCTAGGCATGAACCGGGACCAATGGCCGCATTCCTCGCCCACAACCAATGGTACCGGTTTTTGTTCCTAGAACCGGGACAGAAGTGGGGGCATTATTACCGGTTCGTGCGACGAACAGGGACAAATAAGTTGCCTATATATACCCGTTGCTGCAGCAGAGCACTCCACAGTGCTCTGTTTTTTCTGGCCGGCGAGGGGAGGGCATTTGGGTGCTCTAGCTCACCTCCTATGCACATGAGGTGTTCAATGAAATGCCCGAGCGACACTAGTTAAGCTTTCTCCTCTTGAAGCTCGACCTTGGAGCTCCAGTTTTCCCGAGATTTGTCTAGATTTAGCGGTCCGTCATGCCCCGTCCCCTTTTTCACCGCCGTTGATCGCCCGCGACGATCTCGTCACCGGCACCATCGTGGTGAGCCTCTTGTTCTTATTTTCTTTCTGATTTTCTTACTTTAGATAGATACTTGTCTGATTTTTTTTACTTTTGACACACATAATTATATATAATGCACGTAGATGAACCGACAATGGATGTACGGTGACAGACACACCTCCGAGAACATTAAGAGCGTGCATGAATTTCTCGAAGTGGCTGAGGCAAACAAGCAGAATGGTTTTATGTGTTGTCCATGCCCTAAATGTGGGAATACGATGTCTTACTCTAACCGGAAAATCCTGCACACCCACCTGTTTACAAGGGTTTCATGCCACACTATAATGTTTGGACGAGGCACGGAGAAATAGTGGTTATGATGTTAGAGGACGATGATAACTATGTGCCCCCTGAATACGGTGATGCTGCAACAGGGGGAGCTGCTGAAGATCAAGAGGAACCAGACGATGTGCCCGATGATGCTGCAACGGGGTAAGCTGCTGAAGATCAAGAGGAACCAGACGATGTGCCCGATGATGATGATCTCCGCCGGGTCATTGTCGATGCAAGGACGCAATGCGAAAGTCAAAAGGAGAAGCTGAAGTTCGACCGCATGTTAGAGGATCACAAAAAAGGGTTGTACCCCAATTGCGAAGATGGCAACACAAAGCTCGGTACCGTACTGGAATTGCTGCAGTGGAAGGCAGAGAATGCTGTGCCTGACAAAGGATTTGAGAAGCTGTTGAAAATATTGAAGAAGAAGCTTCCAAAGGATAACGAATTGTCCGACAGTACATACGCAACAAAGAATGTCGTATGCCCTCTAGGACTGGAGGTGTAGAAGATACATGCATGCCCTAATGACTGCATCCTCTACCGCGATGCGTACAAGGATTTGAATGCATGCCCGGTATGCGGTGCCTTACGGTATAAGATCAGACGAGATGACCCTGGTGATGTTGACTGTGAGCCCCGCAGGAAGAGGGTTGCTGCGAAGGTGATGTGGTATGCTCCTATAATATCACGGTTGAAACGACTGTTCAGAAACAAAGAGCATGCCAAGTTGATGCGATGGCACAGTGAGGACCGTAAGAAAGACGGGAAGTTGAGAGCACCCACTGATGGGTCGCAGTGGAGAAAAATCGAGAGAAAGTAATGGGCTGAGTTTGCAGGTGACCCAAGGAACGTATGGTTTGCGTTAAGCGCGGATGGCATTAATCCTTTCGGGGAGCATAGCATCACAGCACCTGACCCGTGAATCTATGTATGTATAAACTTCCTCCTTGGATGTGCATGAAGCGGAAGTTCACTATGATGCCAATTCTCATCCAAGGCCCTAAGCAACCCGGCAACGACATTGATGTGTACCTAAGGACATTAGTTGAAGAACTTTTACAGCTATGGAATGGAAACGGTGTACGTGCGTGGCATGAGCACAGACAGGAGGAATTTAACCTGCATGCGTTTCTGTTTGTAACCATCAACGATTAGCCCGCTCTCAGTAACCTTTCAGGACAGACAAACAAGGGATACTACGCATGCACGCACTGTTTAGCTGACACTGAAAGTATATACCTGGACAAACGCAGGAAGAATGTGTACCTGGGCCATCGTCGATTTCTTCCGACCAACCATCAACATCAAAAAAAGGCAAGCATTTCAAAGGCGAGGCAGATCACCGGAAGAATCCCACCATGCGTACCGGTGGTCACGTACTTGCTGTGGTCAATGATTTACACGTAATCTTTGGAAAGGGTCCCAGCGGACTAGTTGTTCCGAATGACGCTGAGGGACGCGCACCCATGTGGAAGAAGAAATCTATATTTTGGGACCTACCCTACTGGAAAGACCTAGAGGTCCGCTCTTCGATCAACGTGATGCACGTGATGAAGAACCTTTGTGTGAACCTGCTAGGCTTCTTGGGCGTGTATGGGAAGATAAAAGATACAGCTGAGGCACGGGAGGACCTGCAACGTTTGCACGAAAAAGACGGCATGCCTCCAAAGCAGTATGAAGGTGCTGCCAGCTATGCTCTTACCAAAGAAGAGAAGGAAATCTTCTTTGAATGCCTGCTTAGTATGAAGGTCCCGACTGGCTTCTCGTCGAATATAAAGGGAATAATAAATATGTCAGAGAAAAAGTTCCAGAACCTAAAGTCTCATGACTGCCTCGTGATTATGACGCAACTGCTTCCGGTTGCATTGAGGGGGCTTCTATCGAAAAATGTCCGATTAGCCATTGTGAAGCTATGTGCATTCCTCAATGCAATCTCTTAGAAGGTGATCAATCCAGAAATCATACCAAGGCTAAGGAGTGATGTGGCGCAATGTCTTATCAGTTTCGAGCTGGTGTTCCCAGCATCCTTCTTGAATATCATGACGCACGTCCTAGTTCATCTAGTTGACAAGATTGTCATTTTGGGCCCCGTATTTCTACACAATATGTACCCCTTTGAGAGGTTCGTGGGAGTCCTAAAGAAATATGTCCATAACCGCGCTAGGCCAGAAGGAAGCATCTCCATGGGCCATCAAACAGAGGATGTCATTGGGTTTTGGGTTGACTTCATTCCTGGCCTTAAGAAGATAGGTCTCCCTAAATCGCGGTATGAGGGGAGACTGGCTAGAAAAGGCACGCTTGGAGGGGACTCAATAATATGCAGGGACGGATATTCTTGGTCTCAAGCACACAACACAGTTCTACAGAACTCTACCTTGGTGACCCCGTATGCCGATGAACAGAAGAACAGTCTGCGCTCCAAACACCCGGAGCAGTGCAACGACTGGATTACATGTGAAAACATCAGGACTTTCAG
Source organism: Triticum aestivum (assembly GCF_018294505.1). NCBI lineage: Eukaryota > Viridiplantae > Streptophyta > Magnoliopsida > Poales > Poaceae > Triticum > Triticum aestivum. The sequence continues at coordinate 17,682,294 of NC_057812.1, forward strand.
CAGTTGGTTGGAAACACGTCTCAAAGGTGACAACACTGTTTGTGATGAGCTGCACTCGTTGTCCAGGGGACCATCTTCGACTGTATTGACTTACAAAGGATACGAGATAAATGGGAATGCATTTTACACGATCGCCCAAGATCAAAAGAGCACCAACCAAAACAGTGGTGTCCTCTTTGATGCAGCAACCGAGAGGGGAAAGGACACATATTATGGTTACATAGTGGACATATGGGAACTTGACTACGGACATGATTTTAAGGTCCCTTTGTTTAAGTGCAAATGGGTCAATCTGTCAGGAGGCGGGGTACAGGTAGACCCACAGTATGGAATGAAAACAGTGGATCTGATCAATCTTGGGTACACTGACGAACCGTTCGTCCTAGCCAATGATGTGGCATAGGTTATCTATGTGAAGGACATGTCTACCAAGCCGACAAAAAGAAACGATAAGGAAGCGAATACATCACGATGAGCCAAAGCGCCACATAGTTCTTTCAGGAAAAAGGGACATTGTGGGAGTGGAGGGCAAGACAGACATGTCTGAAGATTATGAAAAGATTCCTGAAATTCCTCCCTTCAAAGTCAAGGCTAACCCAAGCATCCTAATAAACGGTGAAGATTATCCATGGTTACGGTGCAATAAGCAAACGACACAAACAAAGAACAAAGTGAAGACTTTCTCTCTACAACTATTATGATGATGCATTTGATCTAAAATATCACTGAGTTACATGTGAAGAAATGAAATGCATGTTGTAACAGACGAGTTTCCGTGTGAAATGATGATACCATGCCAATTTGCAACCTTATCGGAGTTCATTTAAAATGCTTTTCAATTTCCGGGTCTTATAGCTCAAAAAAGCAGTAAATGCATGAAAAATAATAAAATGCATAAAACTATAATATTTGTTATGGTCAACTAAAAAACTAAAATCAATTAAAATATTCTGTTATGATGAACTAAAATAAAACTATAATATTCTTCAATGGCAAAAAGAAACAACTAAAAAGCTTTTATAAAACTATAGTAGCAAAAGGAATCAACTAAAAAGCTTTTATAAACCTCTAGTATTTTTGAAACTAAAATTATATAAAATTTATGAAACTTATATTAACAAATCACTTTTTTTTCAACACATTAATAGAAAAAAGAATTTATAAAACACAGTAATATTAAATAGCAGAAAAAAGAATCACTCAAAAATCTATTTTTATAGTAAATTTATTCATAAAACTAGTGATTCACATACATTTAAAAAAAATTCAAATTTAAAAACTAATGGCAGTAACAGAAAGTTTATAATTTTTGTGACCTAAAAGCAAAAAGAAATCACTAAAAAACTATAAATATTTAATTTTAAGTAGAAATAAAAAATAAAAAGAAAAAAAATGAAAAAATGCCACCTACTGGACCTCCACGGCCTGAATACGACTAGAAACCCTACAATGGGTTAGGATTCTGGCCCACAGAAGGCCCAACATGCATGGCAAAGTAGAGATTAGGCCCGTAGGCCTGCAACAGAGAGGAGCTCAGGAGGGTGGCGACAACAAAGGTTATAAACCACCCGAGCCCCTCTCAACTTGCGAGGTGAGACTAAACTTCCCACCGTACCGTGCCAGCACAAGGCCTATGTTCCCGGTTCGTGCCACCATCCGGGAGCATAGGCGGGCATTCGTACCGGTTCGTGGCACCAACCGGTACCAATGCCCCCTATGGTCCCGGTTCGTGCCACCAACCGGGACCATAGGCCTCTCTTTCCCGCTCTTTGGGCTGCTGAAAAGAGACCTTTGGACCCGGTTGGTGGCACGAACCGGAACTATAGGTGGGCTTGGTACCGGTTGGTTACACAAACCGGTACCATTGGTTTTGCTATATAAGGTAGCACTTGTGAAAATTTCGCCAACTGCGCCCATTGCCCCCGACGCCGCCAGGCCGTTCCTCGTCGTCGTCGCCGTCCCCGCCCAGAGCCCCTGCCCCGACGCCATCGCCGCGCCCCTGACCCGCCGTCGACGTCGTCCTCGCCATCGTCGTCGCCGTCGTCGTCACCGCCCCCGAGCCGCTCCTCCCCGAGCCCTCGCTGCGCGCGTAACCCCTCCCCCACGAGCCCGCCGTCATCGTCGCCGTCCTGCCTCGAGCCCCCAGTGAGCCCCTTCCCATCCCGATCCGTGCGCTGCCACGGCTGCCGCCGCCACCCCTGCGTCGCGCCGCCGCCCCTGTTTTTTGTATGTATGTATGTATATGGATGTATGTATGTATGGATGGATGGATATGCATGTATATGGATGGATGTATGTGTATGTGTTCATAGTTTTTTTTGTTCATAGTTTTTTTGTTCATAGTTTTTTGTTCATAGCATTTTTAGGCTCTATAGTTTTATTTTTGTTCAATTTTTATGGTTAGAAGAGGAGAGGAAAAAATTGTGTTGCAAAAGTTACATTTAAGGTTAGTTGATTTAGTGCATTTTAGGTTATTAGTTCTACTGTTAGTGCATTTAAGGTTAGTTTATTTTTAGTTGAACTAGTTGATTTAATAAACCTAATTTATTTTACTATAGCTAGAAGTAGTTTATTTTTAGTAAGTACTACTTTATTTTATTTATAGTAAGTGTTTAGTAATTGAACTAGTTGATTTAATAAAACTACTTTATTTTACTATATATAGAAGTAGTTTATTTTTAGTAAGTACTACTTTATTTTATTTATAGTAAGTGCTTAATTAGTAGTTGAACTAGTTGATTTAATAAAACTAGTTTATTTTACTATAGAAGTAGTTTATTTTTAGCAAGAAAATTAATAGAAATAGTTTATTTTTTTAGTTAAAGCAATTATTCCTGCATCGACGTCGACGATGCCTATCCCGCATCCTCGTCGTCGACTCGGCGGAGGAGGCCGGCTTGATCAGAGGAGCCATGTCCGGGACTGGGCTCCGCCGGGCTGGTATTGGAAGGTGCTACCTTCCGCAGGGCGTAGGTTGGTAAGGAGCCAGCCCGTCGTTGACCTGATCCTTGTTTGGTGGCGATCGCGTGGGCTAGTGACTGTTGGGGAACGTAGTAATTTCAAAAAATTTCCTACGCACACGCAAGATCATGGTGATGCATAGCAACGAGAGGGTAGAGTGTGATCTACGTACCCTTGTAGATGGACAACGGAAGTGTTTGGTTGATGTAGTCGTACGTCTCCACGGCCCGACCGATCAAGCACCGAAACTATGGCACCTCCGAGTTCTAGCACACGTTCAGCTCGATGACGATCCCTGGACTCCGATCCAGCAAAGTGTCAGGGAAGAGTTCTGTCAGCACGACGGCGTGGTGACGATCTTGATGTACTACTATCGCAGGGCTTCGCCTAAGCACCGCTACAATATTATCGAGGACTATGGTGGAAGGGGGCGCCGCACACGGCTAAGAATATGATCACGTGGATCAACTTGTGTCTCTAGGGGTGCCCCTGCCTCCGTATATAAAGGTTCAAGAGGGGGAGGCCGGCCGGCCATCATAGGGCGCGCCAGGAGGAGTCCTACTCCCTCCGGGAGTAGGACTTCCCCCCCAATCCTAGTTGGAATGGACTCCCGAGGTGGGAAAAGAGGGAGAGAGAAGGAGGGGGGCGCCGGCCCCCTCTCTCCTTGTCCTATTCGGACTAGGAGGGAGGGGCACGCGGCCCAGCCCTGGCCGCCTCTCCTCTTCTTCCACTAAGGCCCACTAAGGCCCATATAGCTCCCGAGGGGTTCCGGTAACCTCCCGTACTCCGGTAAAATCCTGATTTCAACTGGAACACTTCCGATATCCAAACATAGGCTTCCAATATATCAATCTTTATGTCTCGACCATTTCGAGACTCCTCGTCATGTCTGTGATCGCATCCGGGACTCCAAACAAACTTTGGTACATCAAAATGCATAAACTCATAATATAAATGTCATCGTAACCTTAAGCGTGCGGACCCTACGGGTTCGAGAACAATGTAGACATGACCGAGACACGTCTCCGGTCAATAACCAATAGCGGAACCTGGATGCTCACATTGGCTCTCACATATTCTACGAAGATCTTTATCGGTCAGACCGCATAACAACATACGTTGTTCCCTTTGTCATCGATATATTACTTGCCCGAGATTCGATCGTCGGTATCTCAATACCTAGTTCAATCTCGTTACCGGCAAGTCTCTTTACGCGTTCCGTAATACATCATCCCGCAACTAACTCATTAGTTACAATGCTTGCAAGGCTTAAGTGATGTGCATTACCGAGAGGGCCCAGAGATACCTCTCCAACGATCGGAGTGACAAATCCTAATCTCGAAATACGTCAACCCAACATGTACCTTTGGAGACACCTGTAGAGCACCTTTATAATCACCCAGTTACGTTGTGACGTTTGGTAGCACATAAAGTGTTCCTCCGATAAACGGGAGTTGCATAATCTCATAGTCATAGGAACATGTATAAGTCATGAACAAAGCAATAGCAACAAACTAAACGATCAAGTGCTAAGCTAACAGAATGGGTCAAGCCAATCAGATCATTCATCTAATGATGTGATCCCATTAATCAAATAACAACTCCTTGTCTACGATTAGGAAACATAACCATCTTTGATTAATGAGCTAGTCAAGTAGAGGCATACTAGTGACACTCTGTTTGTCTATATATTCACACATGTATTATGTTTCCGGTTAATACAATTGTAGCATGAACAACGAACATTTATCATGAAATAAGGAAATAAATAATAACTTTATTATTGCCTCTAGGGCATATTTCCTTCAGTGACGGTGCCGAGGCTTCCGGACACCGCGGAGGTGGTACATCGCCGTGTCAGCGAGGAGGACGAGCACGTCCGTCGCTACATGGTTGCGTTGGAGGGCAGGTTTAGCATGAATAATAAACATTTATCGTGAAATAAGGAAATAAATAATAACTTTATTATTGCCTCTAGGGCATATTTCCTTCAGTGACGGTGCCGAGGCTTCCGGACACCGCGGAGGTGGTACGTCACCGTGTCAGCGAGGAGGACGAGCACGTCCGTCGCTACATGGTTGCGTTGGAGGGCAGGTTCGACAATACCTGGCAGATTCTTCAGGGATCTCACTGGAGCTATGATCATGTGATGGTTCCTTCTCTTTGGGTGTCCACCGCCCGTGCCGATACCCGTCGGGCACTACGGTTCTAGTTGTACTAGCGATGTTATATGTATGATAGTATTCGAGGTGTGAGGGAGTCCTGGATTAGGGGGTCTTCGGACAGCCGGATTATATTCTTTGGCCGGACTGTTGGACTATGAAGATACAAGATTGAAGACTTCGTCTCGTGTCCGGGTAGGACTCTACTTGGCGTGGAAGGCAAGCTAGGCAATACGGATATGCATATCTCCTCCTTTGTAACCGACCTTGTGTAACCCTAGCCCCCTCCGGTGTCTATATAAACCGGAGGGTTTTAGTCCGTAGGACAACATACAATCATACCATAGGCTAGCTTCTAGGGTTTAGCCTCTCCGATCTCGTGGTAGATCTACTCTTGTACTACCCATATCATCAATATTAATCAAGCAGGACGTAGGGTTTTACCTCCATTAAGAGGGCCCGAACCTGGGTAAAACATCGTGTCCCTTGTCTCCTATTACCATCCGGCCTAGACGCACAGTTCGGGACCCCCTACCCGAGATCAGCCGGTTTTGACACCGACATTGGTGCTTTCATTGAGAGTTCCGCTGTGCCGTCGCCATCAGGAAGGATGCCTCATCCCGTCTTTAAAGACGGCAGTGTTGCTAAGCGAGCTTTGGCTGTCGGCCAAACTCTCCAGCTAGGTGGTTTTCTTATGACCGCCTGTTCGGCCGCTGCGCCGACGATGACTTCTCGGATCATCGAAAGCAATCTTCACGTCAACTCGGAACTCGTCGAGCAGTTAGATCCAATGGAGCTCTCTTCCCTAAATGAGCTCTTGGATCGCATCGCCGCCCTGGGAGTCGCTATAGACTACGATCAGATTGGGCCTAAACCCGATCTAGGAGAGATCAACTCTCCCCAGGTCACCCATCACGTTGCGGTGGTGGAGGAACAATGCGGCAATCCTTCATCTATCTTAAGGACTAGCTATGTCTGGATTCCCGATCCCTCCAAGCCGGATACCCGCGGAGGGGAGGACGTCACTCAAGACCTGAACTTAGAGTCGGGCAGCGGGCTAGATTCATTGGAAAACATCCAAGAATCCAAACTTCCGAGTTCGGAAACTCCTTGACCCCTGAGTCTCAGATTGGGTGAGGATTCGGATTCAATTCCACCCACCCACCCAAACATAAGCGATCTATCCCAAATTAAGCAAGAGCCCGAAGAAACAGTACACCATTACAGGGCCAGATTCCTCCTGGTCATGAACAGGATAAAGGACTACCGCGAGGAAGACACAATTTCATTCTTCTGTAATAATTGCACGGACAAGGGAATCCTCAATGCCATAAGTCGCCGCGAAATTACACGCTTTGCCGACTTGGCGTCCAGAGTACGAAAGTACTGTGCGATGGAAAGCGCGTCGAAAACCAAAATAAAATTTTGGGATAATCCGGCCCTGAATACAAACCCAGTCCAAAATAAAAGGGTGCATTATCGCCAGACACCCGGGTTAAACATCAAAAAGCAAAAACCCTCTACAGGGCATGGAACTGTACTGGAGGGATGGCTCAATGGACCCTGTAAAATTCACAGTGCAGAGGGCGCCACACCAACTCATCGCCTTAGAGCATGTTGGACACTCCGGCAGGTGGCCAAAAATGGCGAAGATCTTCTAACCCCAGAAGCCACAGAGCACCAGCCCAGGGATACCAGTACGGTATTAACAGTCTTCGAGACTTCCGCATCAAATAATATGCGAAAATGAACACTCCGCAGCCTTGTCGAGGTCTACCACATGGCAGCAATAAACCCATGGAGTGACATGACTATTACTTTTAATGCCAGTGACGAACCTAAATTCCGAACAGCCTGAGCACCAGCCGCATTGGTCCTCAGTCCAATAGTGGACGGCTTTCGACTCACCAAGGTACTCATGGACGGTGGCAGCAGATTGAACCTCATTTATGAGGAAACCCTTTGAAAAATGGAAATAGACTAGAACCGCATCGAGCGAAGAAGCACAACCTTCAGAAGAATAATCCCCGGTCAGGAAGCGCGTTGTACAGGAAAAATCACACTAGATGTGGTGTTCGGCACGCCGGGTAATTACAGGTCCGAAGAGGTCACGCTCCAAGTGGCCCCATTTAGTAGCGGATACCACGCTCTATTAGGGTGGGAGACGTTTACAATCTTCCAAGCCATACCCCATTATGGGAACATGAAGCTCAAAATGCCCGGGCCCAACGGAATCATCACTCTTGCTAGTCATCCGGACATAGCACTCCGCGCCGAAAATAAGGCGGCCGCACTGGCCCTCGAGGCACTATCCGAAGCCATAGCGGCCGAGCAACTGACTGCGCTGCGCTCCACGGTGAACAGGGACGATGTGATACTCGATAAAAGATCCAAGTCCACCTCCTTTAAACCGGCGGACTAAATAGTCAAATTCCAAGTCCATCCAATGGACCCTACAAAAACAGCTTCCAGGGGGGCACAATTAAACCCTGATGTCGACGCCGCACTACGAGAGTTCCTACGCGAGAACTGGGACATTTTTGCCTGGCACCCTTTAGACATGCCAGGAATCCCACGCAGGCTGGCCGAGCACAGCCTAAATATCCTAAAAGGATTCAAGCCAGTCAAGCAGGCTCTTTGGCGTTTCTCCGAACCTAAGATACAAGCCATGGGAGAGGAACTAGCCAAGCTATTGGAGGCCGGATTCAGCAGAGACATAAAACATCCGGACTGGCTAGCAAACCTGGTGATGGTACCAAAGAAGGACAAATCCTGGCGCTTGTGCGTCGATTTTAAGGACCTTAACAAGGCCTGCCCAAAGGATCCCTTCCCCCTCCCCCGCATCGATCAAATCATCGATGCAACCGCAGGACACAATTCATTGTATTTCCTCGACGCATACTCCGACTACCATCAAATTAAGATGGCAGAGCCAGAGCAAGCCGCAACGGCATTCATCACACCGTACGACCCATTCTGCTTCAACACAATGCCCTTCGGGCTCAAAAACGCCAGCGCAACATATCAGCGCATGATTCAGACATGTCTGGCAAACCAGATCGGCAAAATAGTGGAGGCATACGTAGATGACGTGGTCGTCAAAACCAAGCATGTCGAATCTCTAATAGACAACTTGAGGCTCACATTCGATAACCTCCGAACATACGACATCAAGCTCAACCCGGAAAAATGCGTTCTCGGCGTACCAGCCGGAAAGCTCTTGGGCTTCATTGTATCCGGTAGAGGAATTGAAGCAAATCCAGCCAAGATCCAAGCTCTCTCACAATTGGACATCCCAAAGGACCTCAAACAAATACAAAAATTGACCGGATGCGTGGCGGCTCTAAGCTGCTTTATCTCCCGCTTGAGAGAAAAGGCATTACCCCCTTATCGCCTCCTCCGGCGCACCGAACACTTCGAGTGGACGGATGCCGCCACGACCGGACTCGACGAAATAAAAGCCATATTGGCAACAAACCCAGTCCTGGCCGCACCAAATATTGGCGAACCAATGCTATTATACATTGCAGCAACTCATCAAGTTGTAAGCGCAGTGCTCATCATCGAACGAGAAACGGACGGACACAAATTCCCCCTTCAAAAGCCAGTTTACTATGTGTCCACTGTCCTTACTCCATGCAAGTCACGGTACCCGCATTATCAAAAGATAGCGTACGCGGTATTTATGGCATCCCGGAAGCTACGACACTACTTTCAAGAGTGTTCGATAACAGTAGTCTTGGAAGTACCACTTAACGATATTATAAACAACCGCGACGCGACGGGCCGGGTTGCCAAATGGGCCATTGAGCTCCTCCCGTTCGACATAACTTACAAGCCACGACGAGCTATTAAGTCGCAAGTTTGGGCCGACTTCGTCGCCGAGTGGACGGAAGCCGAACTCCCTAAAGAGTACGACACATATTCAAACTGGATCATGCACTTTGACGGCTCAAAAATGTTGGCTGGTCTGGGGGCTGGCGTCGTTTTGACGTCCCCAACAGGAGATACAGTTCAATACGTACTCCAGATAATGTATACGGACTCCAACAACGCAGCCGAATATGAGACCCTTCTACATGGTCTCCGGATGGCAGTATCCATGGGCATTCAACGCCTAGAGGTGCGCGGGGATTCGAACCTCGCGATATCCCAAATAAATGGAGACTTTGATGCCAAGGATCCGAAAATGGCAGCTTATCATATTGCCGTCCTAAAAATGCCATCTCAGTTCGAGGGGCTCGAATTTCACCATATAGCCCGGGAAAATAATCAGGCAGCAGAAGTCCTGGCACGCATCGGCGCAAAATGCAATGCCGTCCCTCCCAACATCTTCTAGGAGAGGTTGTTCAAGCCATCTGTAGTATGGGAAGGGGAACCCGAAAATAACAGCCCGGACCCAACCGCACTGCCCGACACCGAACGTTCTGACATAATTGGAGGCTCTGCAAACAAAATAACATATTCAGCCCACGTAATAATGGCAGTCATCGCCCCGTGGACAGAACCATTCCTAGCCTACCTAACTAAGATGGAACTTCCCGCGGACCAACTCGAGGCACGCTGCATAGTGCGGCGATCTAAAGCCTATAAAGTCCATGAGCGAGAGCTTTATAAGAAAAGCACCACCGGAGTCCTTCAAAGGTGCATCTCAGAAGAGGGAGGGCGGAATCTTCTGGCTGAAATTCATGCCGAACTCAGCGGTCACCACGCGGCAGCCCGGGCCCTGGTAAGCAAGGCCTTCCGTACAGGCTTCTATTGGCCGACGGCCCGGGTAGACGCTCAAGACTTAGTCCAACGATGCGTTGGTTGCCAGCCTTTTGCTAACCAAAGCCATATGCCACCCACCGCCCTCCAAACTATCCCCATCACCTGGCCCTTCGCGGTCTGGGGGCTTGACATGGTTGGACCCCTTAAAGGAGGAACCCACAAGCAAAAATACTTACTAGTCATGGTGGATAAGTTCACCAAATGGATAGAAGCCAAGCCTGTTATGATGGCCGAATCCGGACCGGTGATAGACTTCATATCCGGGGTCGTACACCGTTACGGCGTCCCCCACAGCATCATCACTGATAACGGCACGAACTTTACGGCCGACGAGGTAAAACTCTGGTGCAAAAACATGGGCATCAAGCTTGATTATGCTTCAGTCTATCACCCACAAACTAATGGTCAGGTCGAGCGAGCAAATGGTCTTATCATGAGCGGCATCAAACCCAGATTAGTGCAGTCCCTAAAGGAATCTAACACGAATTGGGTAGAGGAGCTCGACTCCGTACTCTGGGGGCTGCGGACCACGCCGAATCGCACTACTGGATACACACCATTCTTTATGGTATACGACGCAGAGGCGGTTCTGCCCTGCAATATTATTCATGACTCACCTCGAGTGCGCATGTACGAAGAAAGAGAAGCCGAGCTCGATCGGCAGGACAATTTGGACGCCTTCGAGGAGGAGCGTGACGTGGCAAAAGCCCATTCCGCATTCTATCAACAACAGGCTCGAAAATACCAAAGCAGAGAAGTACGGGCCAAAACTTACAATGTTGGCGAGTTAGTTCTACGCCTACCGGATAAGAAAAAAGACAAACTCAAGCCCAAATGGGAAGGTCCCTTCATCATTGACCAAGTCCTGACTGGTGGAGCGTACCATCTGCGGGATGCATTGGATAATCGACTCAAGCCGAACCCATGAAACGCAGCCCGACTCCAAAGATTCTATGCCTAACGCCGGACTCTGTGTTCGTCTCGTTCCTCTGTCCATTTTTATACACTATATGTCTTATATTTTTCTCCTTCTCCTTTTCTTTTCTCTCACAGCCTTTAGGGGCCCATTCGTGCCTTGTTTGCATGCAACTGATGCGCTATCCGCGCTCATTATATCTGGGGGCTTCTTTAACAGAAGCTTATTCATACGGGCTTTTTGCCCAACACATGTGTTATCCTTCCGCATGTACCCTTTATTCACCATTATATGCACCGATATGACTTAAGTTTTGGCCAAGCTGGGTTGCCTGGCTCTTGTATTTATGCCCTACGTTCCCGTTAATTCGGCTAGGGCATAAGGGGAGCACCTCTGCGATTGTTACTGCCGGGTCAGCCGGATGTGTACCTCAGACTGGGTGAAGCCGAAAGCTAGCGTTCTTAAGGGAATATTCGGTCGGTGAACTAAAGATGATTTTTCACTTATTTACTTATGCGCCCCAGATGTTTTTTCTGCGTCTCTTCTCGCAGTCCGGACATGCACTTTAGGGCATGCCTCCCAGGGAAAGGAACCCCTAACGGAACTATTCTCCCTGGAAGATGTTTCTTACTAACCATGTAATATAACATAACTAGTTGGGCACTTGTCCGTTCAAGCACTAATGACCCCTACGCCTGGTCTCCACGCATGCCCCAGTTCTTACATAACCGAGAGAGTATTTGGATACACTCCGGACCGTCGGGTCCTGAGGTTGAAGCGAAAAGGTCCGCCATGACAAACGATCTACAATCCGGCTAGAAGGAATTATACATGTCACTTTAAATTACATAGTCAATTTGACTGGTTGAATTCCTCTTCAATACCATCCAATAGGCTGTCTAGTCTACAGTCCTGTTGGGAATACTTTGCGGCCAATTCTACTTGGCCGTACACTAAGCTCACAGGGATCTCCTTCCCATCAGGCCCCACAGGTCCGACCTCGGCCATGTGGTTTGGGTCAGCCTTCATGTACCGCGTCTTCACCATTGCCCAGGCTTCCCGGGCGCCCTGACGACAGGCCGATATCATCCATAATCGGAAGCACCGCCGCGCTCCCTTCAGCTTCTCTGCAAGCTCTCCAAGGCTTTCGGGCATGGAGACGGATGGCCACAAGGCCTGGGCGATGCCTTGCATCACCTGCCGAACTCGTTCGTGCAGTTGTGAGAGCTCATGAAGAAGGTCACCCGTAGAACCGGGCATTTCCTCTGCAGGACGACCTGTTAGCATACCTACAGACATAACTCTGTCAGCAAACTTCCTCGCTGAACTCTTTTTCAAAGTTCGTTCAAGCACTTACTAAATATGCCGCGTCGAAGCCGCCGATTCTCCTTAACAGAGTCCGACGGTTGGGCACGAACATCTTTTAGTTCTACGCCCAGCTTGATGTTGGCATCTAGGAGATCATTCTTCTCCTGCCTCACCCTCGTAAGCATGCTCTCACCGGCCTTCAGCTGGCGTAGGAGCTGTCGCTTATCCGGATTTACTGTAGCATCATCTGCAATTTTATCGTCAGATCTGCATATACGCCGCACTCTATATGACACTTATCATTCGAAGGATATATTACCAGAGGGGGTATCTTTGGGCTCCCCTGCTGCGGCCAGTGCGGCCTGAAGTTGGGCTTTGCACTCTTCCAGCTCCTGCGACAGTTGGGTATTCTTTTCTGTAAGAACCTGCATAACAAATGATCCTTAAATCAGTTATTCTAACTGTTTCAAGTCTCAGGGGCTACTGATATATATAATCACCAAATTTTCTCACCCGTATGTCTTTTACATACTGCTCCGTGGCTCTGGCTAGACCATTTTGAGCGGCACGGAGGTACGCATCTCCCGAGTTGAAGGCATCCATTGCCCCGTGGGAGAAACAAGAGTCACGAAGAACAGTCCGGCGACGCATGTGCTTCATGGCACTTTCCACCTCGGAATTGGTGGCGGATAGTCTACCCGCATCCTCTGTCGGAGGAGCGCCCGGCGCACGCCTCGTATTCGTTCCCGCCTCCGAATCCTGCCTTGGAGCCTGGCTGGTGGAGGCGCGATTAGTAGCCTCTCCGGGTATAGTCCGGCGAGCGCTCTTTTTCCTAAAAAGAAGGCATGGGCGTTAGTATGCCTATGAGAATAATGTCTTGGAATAAAGACAGCGCGTCGTAACGCTGTGCCGGTGTCTCAGTCCGGACTGCGTGTCTTTTCAGCCTGCCTGGCCTCGCGGTCCCTTGTTGGCTAGTCGCCGCAGGCTCGGCCTTCCGCCTCGAGGACCTCCCCTGCAAAACACGGTTGTTATACGGTAATCAAAAACACGCAGGGATGGATCCCTTTTCAAAGTACTGGGACTTCGGTCTCAGTTACCTGTGAGGCTGGAAGTAGACAAGGGTAATCGGCCGTAATGGCCACCAAGGCGTTGTCATTGCTCAGTTGGTAAAATACCCCATCGATCAGCTCCACAGATATGTCCGAATCCTCTTGGGAGGCCGGGTCAAGGGACCGTTCAGGGTCCTCGGGTTGTGGAGGGGGGTTGTTTATCTCCCTTACAGCCTGGCGTAGCTCCTGCGTTGAAATCGCTAGACTGAATACTTAACTATGGGAATATGAAACGGATGGGCGAGAAAAAGTCTCCGCTTACCCAGCTCGGAGGATTGTACATAGAAAATCCGCCCTGCGAGTTGACACGGAGGAATTCCTCCTCTTCTCCCTTGTACAAAGCGGATAAGATCTTTATTAGGTCAGCAACCGATTCCGGCCCTTTACGGCCGTAGCGGGTGGCGTCATCCTCCCCGTTGAAATCCCACATGGGGTGGCCTCTATACTAAAGCGGCTGCACCCCCCGCATAATACATGTGGCCATGACCTCGATCATGATCAATCCGGATCGAGCTAACAAACTTACCCGGCTCATCAGGTAAAGAACGTCCCCGTCATCTTCCTCCAGGGGGCTCCATGGACGCCAGCTCCGGCGCTTCTTCAAAGGAGCATTGTCGAACTCAGGAAGGCCGATTGGAATAGGGTCCGGGAGGGGGACGTCTTCTATATAAAACCATTCTGAAGGCCAGTCTTCGGACGTCTTCTTTGCGATTCTGGATAGATATCCGGTCCCGGCAATACGCCACACTTCGTCTCCACCCACTTGATATATTGACCCCTTCTGAGAACGGGGCACAAGGCAGAACAACTTCTTCCACAGCGCGAAATGAGCCTCACAGCCCAAAAACAGCTCGCAAAGGGCTACGAAGCCCGCGATATGCAATACGGAGGTAGGCGTAAGGTTGTGCAACTGGAGGCCGTAGAACTCCAGGAGCCCCTGGAGAAAAGGATGAATTGGAAATCCGAGCCCTCTTACCAAATGAGGGACAAGGCATACTCGCTCTCCCTTGGAGGGATTGGGAAGGCTCTTCGCTTGCTCTCCGCCATTATAGGTGGCGAGCCCGGCTCAAACCGGGACCATGTACGCTGGGGGAAGAAATCCCTTGGTCTGAAGCATCACTAATTTGCTGTGCGGGACGGAACATCTCTCCCAATCTCCAGGCTTGGGGCTAGTGGAGCGAGAGGAGGAGCTGCGTCGACCGGCCATGATGGAATGGATCTCTGTCGGATGCGCTCCGATGAAGGCTCGCCAAGGGAGGATGGTGTGATTTGGATCTGAATCCTCGTCTTTTTAATAGGCAGCTCATTCACATAGCTAGGGGGGTAAATGTAAAAACACCCTGGCTCTTCACATTCGCTCGACACGTGGAAAGTGGCCATTATTGGGCGTGGAAGCCAAGGAGCGCAACATTCACAAGAGGCCGGACACTATTTCAACAGGTACACGGAATTTGGAGAGGAACCCGCCTTGCAATGTCGAAGACAATCTGCACGCCGGACTCATCGTCATTGAAGCCTGGTTCGGGGGCTACCGAGGGAGTCCTGGATTAGGGGGTCTCCGGACAGCCGGATTATATTCTTTGGCCGGACTGTTGGACTATGAAGATACAAGATTGAAGACTTCGTCTCATGTCCGGGTGGGACTCTACTTGGCGTGGAAGGCAAGCTAGGCAATACGGATATGCATATCGCCTCCTTTGTAACCGACCTTGTGTAACCCTAGCCCCCTCCGGTGTCTATATAAACCGGAGGGTTTTAGTCCGTAGGACAACATACAATCATACCATAGGCTAGCTTCTAGGGTTTAGCCTCTCCGATCTCATGGTAGATCTAATCTTGTACTACCCATATCATCAATATTAATCAAGCAAGACGTAGGGTTTTACCTCCATTAAGAGGGGCTGAACCTGGGTAAAACATTGTGTCCCTCGTCTCCTGTTACCATTCGGCCTAGATGCACAGTTCGGGACCCCATACCCGAGATCCGCCGGTTTTGACACCGACAACGTGTATTAGTGATAATATTCGATGATGTACGGACGCAAGAGATGATGTAGTTTTGCTTATAATTGAATGCATCCTAATTTGAATACTACTTTATTTTGCGATTTGATTTTGATTGTTGAATGCTCAAATTGGAAAACTACTCCTACTTTGAATGCTAAAATTGGAGAGCACTATGGAAGGCGTATGCATATGATTAGTTGATAGCTTATAGGGGTTTTGTTTTCGTAGAAATCTAGGAGCCCCCCTCCATCATCCCCGCCGTCGTCCCCGTCACCGACCCCCTCCGACCTCAAGGTGAGACCAGCCAAATCCCTTTTTAGAAAGATAATTAAACGGTATTTCGAGTTGACTTTAAGTCTGTCGAGTCTCCACCATATATGAGAGGACGAAGAATCCCGACTGTTGTCATGGGGGTAGCTTCTCCTTCATTCCTGTGTGCTAGACAATTTGGTGTAATGCACTCGGGAACGAAAGGAGGAGCTACCATCGCTGACGGTCGCAAATGTCAGAGAGGAATCAGTGAGGGAGAGTTCCACCATATATATATGAGAGGACGAAGAATCCCGACTGTTGTCGTGGGGGTCGCTTCTCCTTCGATCCCGTGTGCTAGACATTTTGGTGTAATGCACTCGAGGAGGCAGGGAGGAGCGACCATCACCGAGAGTCATATATATACACCACATGAGCTGAGAGTTTTCAAGAAAAGACTCAACAGACCGATAGTCAACCCGTGATGAATAATAATGATCTAATTTAGTTTTTGTAGTACATATATTTAATTGTACAAGTTTAATCTTTGAATTATAAACATAGGAAATGTCGTCATCAGACGAAGAAAGTATCCCGGGGGAGTGCAGATGGTGCCACGACGATCGAGGTCTGTGCGACAGGCCTCACCTGGACGATGATCGACGCTTCAGCACTAAGCTCGAGGAGACCTTTGATGTTGAAATGGTACGCAACAACGACAAGTGTTTTTTCGTAATTAAGCATGACTTCAACAATTTCAACATGTATTTTTCATCTTTTACAATTCGAGTAGCTTATCTCATGCCATGCAAGACGCTATGTCTTGGAGAGGATGGATTTTGAAGACCATGAAAATTATGAAACAAAGAAATTCACCTAAGGACTTATCATGATGTGGATTTTGAAATAAATCTGTATAATTCTGAGAGCGTAACCCATTTTGGTTGCAAAAATTGGGAAGCACTTTGCAAGATGTATGGTTTTCATAAGGGTATGCTTATCACCATGGATCTTGGTGATCCAGACATCGACCAAGACAATATGGACATTTGAGTCCTTGTTGATACGCTTCCAGTTCTACCGCTATATGAGTTTTTCAAACATAGTTATTAACTAATTTATATTGTTTATTTCAAAATAGTTGACAGCTTATCTCCATTGACAACTTATTTTCATTCTTCAAAGAATGTGCGGAAGATGGCAGACAAACCCACTACACCGATGGCTCCGAATTAACTTATCAGGAGAAAAATCACCTGGCCAGATTTTGTACTGATATTGATAATAACAATACCTACAATCAAACTCCTCAACATTATGGTCAATATGTGCCATTAATGCACGTGATGAACTATGGTAACTACCATGGAGATACCCCGGTAAGATTTTTTTACTATTACGACATCCGTGCATCTTTTGCATACTTCTAAAACGAGTACATCATTGCTAACTATGAAGTTATTACTATGTTTTTCAATAGAGAATCCCGACGGATTGTGTGCCTCATTTGATGTATCAGAATGGCATCCTTCGTGTTTTGAACATACATCCAGGTCATCCTACGAATCTCAACTGTCCATACCGGATTTCTCAAAGAAGTGGAGACATGCTAATCAAAGGATGGAAAAATGTATGGATAGTCGTAAGGAGGTTCTTGGAAGCAAAAGGAAGCGAAGTGCAAGAATTGGAGACATGATGATCTCCATTCTCCATAATGGAGAGTCAGGGTCTATATTGTTTTATGCTATTTTACATTAAAGAGGGTATTTAGGTCCTACCTAATACTGATGATCATGTGCTAAGAACAATTAAGTAGGGTTGGTTCGATGACTATGAGGATGATGATCATATGACTTGTTATTAATAACGAGTAGAAGTTGTATGATGATGATTAGTAGGACTTGTCATTATATATGATGATGCATGATGCGAGCATGAACAGTTATTATATATCAGCGGGTGAAATGAACACGGATTGGATTGAAGTGAAGGCAACATGCGGTGCATGTCGAAAGTAGTACAATCCAAACTTGATCAAGTTATGATTAGTATTACTTTCGACATGCACCACATGTTGCCTTCACTTCACTCTAAGCCATGTTTAGGTGAAGCAGTAGCGTTGGTAAACCAAGCACGGAGATATAAGAGAGAGGACACTTCTCTCTATTAGCTAGCTAATAACAACCTAAATTAACCTCCAAAACCCCTAAACCAGCCCCTTTCAAAAAAAACCCTCAGCTCCAGCCAGCTGCTGACGCGTGGATGCCTTTTGGTCCCGGTTGGTGTCACCAACCAGGACCAAAGGCCCCCCTGCCTGGGCTAGCCGTAGCGGCCACGTGGACGCCCATCTGTCCCGGTTCGTGTAAGAACCGGGACTAAAGACTAAGGGCATTAGTAACGACCTTTTAGTCTCGGTTCCAAAACCGGGATAGAAGGCCCTTACGAACCGGGACAAATGGCCCTTTTTCTACTAGTGTAATATGCACGAACACTTACAACACGTGAAAAACATTTTGCAAATACATGATGAACTTAAAAAAAACATGACGAATATTTTTCACATATGCGGCGAACATTAATATGGGATTTTTTTTATTTTCTATAATATAGTTTTACAGAAAAATAACTCAATTTACCATTTCTTAAGAAAAGTGAAATACAAAAATTCTAGAGAATACCAAACTCAAACTAGAGACTTGGGCCCATCTCATGTAAGTCTCCTGTAGGCTTTAGTTCAAGAGAGCTCCTATAGCACCCTCGCTGCGTCCATTAGAGTGTGTGAGGCACATCACGGTGCCCGATTGGCCGGCCCTTTGGAAGGCACAGTAGTAGAAGCACATGGGACTGTATCACGGTTCAACTTTTTTGAAACCAGTGAACATGTTTTGAAAACACATTTTTTCAGGCTTGTTTAAATTTTTTCAAAGTGCAAACATTTTACGAATTTTCAATCATTTTTTGAAAAAGGTGAAGAATTTTTTAATTCCGAACATCTCTTGATAATTGTGAACAATTTTCGACATTTGAACATTTTTCGAAATTGGGAACATACTTCTAGACCGTGAACATTTTTCAAACATTCTGAAAGTTATGAATCTGTGAACAAATTATAAAAATGGGAACATCTTTTGAGATACATTGAGACAGACACACACACACGCGTGCGCGCACACACGCACGCACGCACATACACACACACATCTCTCTCTCTCTCTCTCTCACACACACACACACACATCTCACACGTTTAATTCTGTATAATCGTTGGTGATAGCTCACTCCATCACACATGTCTGTTACCAAGTATATTGTGTGTGATAAGCTGATGTACCACACGGTTATCCACAATTGACGTACCACTAGGATTTAAAAGACAACACTGGAGCGGAACGTGTACCACACGGTTATCCACTATTGACGTACCACTTTGGGATTTAAAAGACAACATTGGAGCGGAACGAGTCGGCGACTTAAAAGATGAGCAGGGAAGAATTACTCTGCATGGAATCACACAAAAAATGGGGTCTTCACGGTCCATTCGGCGTACCACCTGAAGATGGAGACCAAGAGGCGGCTGGCTGGGACTGCACATTGTTCATCCTCGGTATCGGCTCACCGCGGATGGCTCCGATGTCACTAGCAGAGGTATAATTCCATGCATGGCGGCTGGTGCTGATGGATGGTCTTACTGTGGGGGGCGAACCCTAACATCGTCATATAAAATTCAGAGTCTTATATGCTGCATGCAGGAGGGAGGGGACAGTCCTTCATATGTTCTGGACGTGCCCTCACGCCTGAAAGTGTTGGAAGCGGATCAACATTACAAGAGGGTCAAGCGATGGACTGCACCCGTCCATCAGCAATACATGAGCAACATTTCTTGCATATGTGGATATTGAACAGGCTGGAGGGAAGAGGGAATGAAATGCACATAGCAACAGTACTGATGATGCTCTATCGATATCATATGTGGCTCACACGTAATGATGTCCGTGAAGGAAAAGTTATTAAAGACCTAGGCAGGCTGATGACGAGAGTATGGAGGCTGCTAGATGAGTGGCAATCAATTCATGAACAAAATCCAGTGATAAAAACCAATATGAGCGAAAAATGGAGTCCACCTGATGAGGGCTGGGTCAAAGTGAATGCAGACGGAGCAGCAAACAAGCTCGGAATATCAGATATGACTGCTTGATTAAAGTGGTAAGAGTTTTTGATTAAAGTGGTAAGAGTTGGTTCCATGTTGGACCGGACTGTATTTTGGACGTGTTGAACTCAGATTTGGCTGAGGTTTAGTTAAATAAAGTACAGCAATTTTACCTTCAGAAAAAAGAAACTGTTTTTGCGATAGTTTTTTTTAGTGCAATGACCCAATATGCAGCAGTGATAGCTCTCAGCACTAAAATCAAGATCACTTGACACTAGTAGAAAACAGGGCTTTGGTCCAGGCCGGATCAGCCCATTAGTCCTGTTCAGTCTAGAACCGGGACCAATGTGGGCATTGGTCCCGGTTCATGAGCCCAGGGGGCCGGCCGGGCCACGTGGGCAATTGGTCCCGGTTCGTCTGGACCTTTTGGTCCCGGTTGGTGGGACGAACCGGAATCAATGGGCCTCGCTCCTGGCCCACCACCATTGGTCCCGGTTGGTGGCATGAACCGGGACCAAAGGCCCCTTTGGTCCCGGTTCATGCCACCAACCGGGACCAATGAGGTGCCTATATATACCCCCTCGCGTAAGAGCAGAGCACAGTGCTCTGTTTTTTCTGGCCGAGGGGGAGAGGGCTTTGTGGTGCTCTAGCTCACCTCCTATGCACATGAGGTGTTCGATGGAATGCCCGAGCCACACTACTTAAGCTTTCTCCTCTCGAAGCTCGACCTCCAAACTCCATTTTCCTCGAGATTTGTCTAGATTTAGCGGTCCGTCATGCCCCGTCCCCGTCTTCACCACCGTCGATCACCCGCGCCGATCTCATCACCGACACCACCGTGGTGAGCCTCTTATTCTTATCTTCTTTCTGAAAGGAAAAATATTCTTACTTGTATGTTTAGATAGATACTTGTATCATTTTCTTACATTTATTATTGCATCTTATATAGTGCGATGGTTTTGGTATCCGCCCCCGTCGGCCCTCGTCCTGTCTATGATTCGGATGTGGTATGTATATTATCTTTATAACTATTGGTTCATTTATTGTTTATGAAAATTATGCCGACCAACGTGACATAGATTTTATTTATCTAGGATGTATGTGAATCAGAAATGCCAACCGACCCTATTGTCGAGAGGTTAAATTTAGTTGAAGAAGAAAACAATTTGTTGAAGGAAAAAATAAAAAAAATTGAGGAGGAGAAGATGATATTGGAGTTGCATGTTGCGGATGTCGTCGATGATCACAAGATCAAGATGGATGCAATGCGCTTGAAGATTAGAAAGATTAGAAAATATGCCATTCATACCGAGGCTTGGTATCATTATGCCGTTGGATCAATTGTTACCTTGGTCGCGATTATGATCACATTTGTTTTCGCATTGAAATCTTTTACATAGTTTCAATGTATGGTTTAATTAATTAGATGCTCTGGAGAGCTATATGTTGTTAGATGAGAACTATGTATGCACTTTGGTTTTAATGTGATGATGAACTTCTATTAATTTGGACGCTTAATTATATATAATGCACGCAGATGAACCGGCAATGGATGTACGGTGACAGACACACCCGCGAGTACATTAAGGGCGTGCATGAGTTTCTCGATGCGGCTGAGGCAAACAAGCAGAATGGTTTTATGTGTTGTCCATGCACTGAATGTGGGAATACGAGGTATTACTCTAACCGGAAAATCCTTCACTCCCACCTGCTTTACAAGGGTTTCATGCCACACTATAATGTTTGGACGAGACACGGAGAAATAGGGGTTATGATGGAAGACGGCGAAGAAGAAGAGTACGATGACAACTATGTGCCCCTTGAATACGGTGATGCTGCAACGGGAGGAGCTGGTGAAGATCAAGAGGAACCAGACGATGTGCCCAATGATGCTGCCACGGGTGAAGCTACTGAAGATCAAGAGGAACCAGACGATGTGCCCGATGATGATGATCTCCGCCGGGTCATTGTCGATGCAAGGACGCAATGCATTAGTCAAAAGGAGAAGCTGAAGTTTGATCACATGTTAGAGGATCACAAAAAAGGTTTATACCCCAATTGCGAAGATGGCAACACAAAGATCGGTACCGTACTGGAATTGCTGCAGTGAAAGGCAGAGAATGCTGTGGCTGACAAAGGATTTGAGAAGGTACTGAAAATATTGAAGAAGAAGCTTCCAAAGGATAACGAATTGCCCGACAGTACATACGCAGCAAAGAAGGTCGTATGCCCTCTAGGATTGGAGGTAGAGAAGATACATGCATGCCCTAATGACTGCATCCTCTACCGCGGTGCATACAAGGATCTGAACGCATGCCCGGTATGCGGTGCATTGCGGTATAAGATCAGACGAGATGACCCTGGTGATGTTGACGGCGAGCCCCCCCCAGGAAGAGGGTTCCTGCGAAGGTGATGTGGTATGCTCCTATAATACCACGGTTGAAACGTCTGTTCAAAAATGAAGAGCATGCCAAGTTGATGCGATGGCACGGTGAGAACCAAAAAAAAGATGGGGAGT
Source organism: Triticum aestivum (assembly GCF_018294505.1). Lineage (NCBI taxonomy): Eukaryota > Viridiplantae > Streptophyta > Magnoliopsida > Poales > Poaceae > Triticum > Triticum aestivum. The sequence goes on from NC_057812.1 coordinate 17,704,441, forward strand.
TGAGAGCACCCGCTGACGGGTCGCAGTGGAGAAAAATCGAGAGAAAGTACTGGGATGAGTTTGCAAAGGACCCAAGGAATGTATGGTTTGCTTTAAGCGCGGATGGCATTAATCCTTTCGGGGAGCAGAGCAGCAATCACAGCACCTGGCCCGTGACTCTATGTATGTATAACCTTCCTCCTTGGATGTGCATGAAGCGGAAGTTCATTATGATGCTAGTTCTCATCCAAGGCCCTAAGCAACCAAGCAACGACATTGATGTGTACCTAAGGCCATTAGTTGAAGAACTTTTACAGCTTTGGAACGGAAACGGTGTACGTACATGGGATGAGCACAGACAGGAGGAATTTAACCTTAAGGCGTTGATGTTTGTGACCATCAACGATTGGCCCGCTCTTAGTAACCTTTCAGGACAGACAAACAAAGGATACCACGCATGCACGCACTGTTTAGATGACACTGAAAGTATATACTTGGACAAATGCAGGAAGAATGTGTACCTGGGCCATCGTCGATTTCTTCCGACCAACCATCAATGTCGAAAGAAAGGCAAGCATTTCAAAGATGGGGCAGATCACCGGAAGAAGCCCGCCATGCGCACCGGTGATCACGTGCTTGCTATGGTCAATGATTTACACTACGTAATCTTTGGAAAGGGTCCCGGTGGACTAGCTGTTCCGAATGACGCTGAGGGACACGCACCCATGTGGAAGAAGAAATCTATATTTCGGGACCTACCCTACTGGAAAGACCTAGAGGTCCGCTCCTCAATCGACGTGATGCACGTGACGAAGAACCTTTGTGTGAACCTGCTAGGCTTCTTGGGCGTGTATGGGAAGACAAAAGATACACCTGAGGCACGGGAGGACCTACAACGTTTGCACGAAAAAGACGGCATGCCTCTGAAGCAGTATAAAGGTCCTGCGAGCTACGCTCTTACGAAACAAGAGAAAGAAATCTTCTTTGAATGCCTGCTCAGTATGAAGGTCACGACTGGCTTCTCGTCGAATATAAAGGGAATAATAAATATTCCAGAGAAAAAGTTTCAGAACCTAAAGTCTCATGACTGCCATGTGATTATGACGCAACTGCTTCCGGTTGCATTGAGGGGGCTTCTACCGGAACACGTCCGATTAGCCATTGTGAAGCTATGTGCATTCCTCAATGCAATCTCTCAGAAGGTGATCGATCCAGAAATCGTACCAAGGCTAAGGAGTGATGTGGCGCAATGTCTTGTCAGTTTCGAGCTGGTGTTCCCACCATCCTTCTTCAATATCATGACGCACGTCCTAGTTCATCTAGTCGACGAGATTGTCATCCTGGGGCCCGTATTTCTACACAATATGTTCCCCTTTGAGAGGTTCATGGGAGTCCTAAAGAAATATGTCCGTAACCGCGCTAGGCCAGAAGGAAGCATCTCCATGGGCCATCAAACAGAGGATGTTCGGGTTTTGTGTTGACTTCATTCCTGGCCTTAACAAGATAGGTCTCCCTAAATCGCGGTATGAGGGGAGACTGACTGGAAAAGGCACTCTTGGAAGAGACTCAATAATATGCAGGGACGGATATTCTTGGTCTCAAGCACACTACACAGTTCTACAGAACTCTACCTTGGTGACCCCGTATGTCGATGAACACAAGAACAGTCTGCGCTCCAAACACCCGGAGCAGTGCGACGACTGGATTACATGTGAACACATCAGGACTTTCAGCAGTTGGTTGGAAACACGTCTCAGAGGTGACAACACAGTTTGTGATGAGTTGTACTTGTTGTCCAGGGGACCATCTTTGACTGTATTGACTTACAAAGGATACGAGATAAATGGGAATACATTTTACACGATCGCCCAAGATCAAAAGAGCACCAACCAAAACAGCGGTGTCCGCTTTGATGCAGCAACCGAGAGCGGAAATGATACATATTATGGTTACATAGTGGACATATGGGAACTTGACTACGGACCTGATTTTAAGGTCCCTTTGTTTAAGTGCAAATGGGTCAATCTGTTAGGCGGCGGGGTACAGGTAGACCCACAGTACGGAATGACAACAGTGGATCTGAAAAATCTTGGGTACACTGACGAACCGTTCGTCCTAGCCAATGATGTGGCACAGGTTATCTATGTGAAGGACATGTCTACCAAACCGAGAAAAAGAAAAGATAAGGAAGCGAATACATCATACGATGAGCCAAAGCGCCACATAGTTCTTTCAGGAAAAAGGGACATCCTGGGAGTGGACGGCAAGACAGACATGTCTGAAGATTATGAAAAGTTTCATGAAATTCCTCCCTTCAATGTCAAGGCTGACCCAAGCATCCTGATAAACAATGAAGGTTATCCATGGTTACGGCGCAATAAGCAAATGACACAAGCGAAAAAAAAGTGAAGACTTTCGCCCGCAACTATTATGATGATACCATGCCAAATTTGTAATAGACGAACATGCTACCATTGTCCGTTTTGTACATGCACATGCTATGTGGGTGAAATTATGATACCATCCCAACTTTCAACTTTTTCAGAGGTCATTTGAAATGCTTTCATGTCTTATGGTTCCAGGTTTTATGTGTTGAGGCAAATGGATCAATATGTCAGGAGGCGGGGTACAGGTAGACCCACAGTACGGTATGACAACAGTGGATCTAAACAATCTTGGGTACACAGACGAACCATTCGTCCTAGCCAATGATGTGGCGCAGTTATTGTCCGAAACTTTGATACTTCGAAAGTGATTGTCCATTTTCTACACGAAGTGCATCAAGTTTTTGTCGTAACCCTCTCTACTTTTTGGAACATGCTATGTGGGTGAAATGATGATACCATGCCAACTTTCAACCTTTTTTCAGAGTTTATTTTTAAATGCTTTCCAATTTCAGAGTCATTTAGCTCAAAGAATGAATTAATAGCAAACAGAATGAACTACAAAACTTATATGAAAATAAAAACAATCAATTAAAATATTATGTTATGATCAACTAAAATAAAACTATAATATTCTTCAATAGCAAAAAGAATATAATTTTTGTGACCTAAAATCAAACTATAAGTATTTAATTGTAAGTATAAATAAAAAATAAATAGCAAAAAAGAAAAAAATTCTATTTTTATAGTAAAGTTATTCATAAACTAGTGATTCACACAAATTTTAAAAAATACAAATTTAAACTATTCAAAATTTTAAAACTAATGGCACTAACAGAAAGTTTATAATTTTTGTGACCTAAAATCAAAAAGAAATCACTAAAAAAC